>NC_136015.1:19874609-20174609 GCF_048128805.1 Centroberyx gerrardi
CGAGGGCACAGCGGGGGGGCGGGGGGCGGGGGGGGGAGCGACCGCTATTCATTCAGACTGGGGGGAAAACACTGAAAGTCCTGCGCTGGGCTGGGCTGGACTGGGGGCAACGAGACCGAGAATCCTGAAATATGTTGACAGAGACCTGGAGGAATATCGCTGAAAAAAACCCAACCAACGTTTTGCACATGTCATAGAACGATAATAACGTCGCTTTTTTTAATAATGAATGGAATAGTTTAGGGTCTGGGTTGAATTCATCGTAATAAAATTACAAGATAGAAAGGCCTTGGAAATTGGGGAAAAAGCCACATGGAAAAGCCATTTCACTGCTTAAATATGTTTGTAAAACTTGCGTAGGCTTCTCCCACAGTGAGAGGCCGATCGTGAGAGAGAGCCACTGCTAACAGAGGAGACGACTGTTTGCCCGGTGGCTCAAGTTTTGCTCCATGAATAAACCCTGTTCTTCTTTTCGGAGAATACAAACGTCTCTGGAGAAGTGCTCTTTCCACACAATGCCACCCCTGCATAACCAAACACACACACACACACACACACAGCACAGAAGTAAAAAGACTTAGTATCCCGGTGTGCCCCCGCTGCCAGACGAACCCTCATTAACAATGTAAAGGGGCACCTTGAAACAATCATGTGCATCTCCTGAACAACCTTCCCATGCACGATCGCCTGGAATGCTCTCGTTCTCATGGGGCGCTCCTCGACCTCCCGGCTCCCATCCCCCAATACTTCCAGCTCTGTTTGCCCTCTCAGTCCCCCCACAACTTCCTATCCCTTTCATTTTCTGGCCCTTTCAGCATCAGAAATCCTCCTCCCTCCTCCCTCCCTCCTCCCTTCGATCACTGGCTCTGAGAACAATGTCTGCCTCGCTCTCCTCCAGCTCCCTCTCTTTGGACCAGTGCCTGGAACCTGAACCCATAAAAAAGAAACACTGACACACACACACACACACACACACACACACATACAGGCCAGAACATGGGTTCACCTAATCACTCTTCACTGTGGTTGTGAAGCTATTTCTGCTACAGTTACGTAAGCTACAAAAGAATGAGTTAAAAGGAGGTGGAAGTGTATGGGCGTGTAGACCGATATGTGAGTGTACTGTGCTACTATTGGAAGACTGGGAGGGGGCTAATTTCCTTCTTTTGCCCCAGAAAAGCAAAGTTGTGTTGTAACACTCTTAACTGCCACAGGCATCAGATCTCTCTCTCTCTCTCTCCCTCTCTATCTCTCTCTATCGCTGTCAGTCTCGGAAATCCGTGGGCCTCACTACGGCTGTAAGAGATCCGCCTGTGTGCGGACTCATCAGGGGGATTAGACGCATTAGGTGACCTATGGAAGACAAGCCATCCCTTTACACCTGCACACCTGTTGGAAACCGTCTCTAATGTCAAAAGGGAGAAACACACTTGTGGCCAGACTTGCCGCCTCCTCCTGGTTCCACCGCAGTCGGCGGCGCCGGACCTCAGTCAGGACATGTGACAGGGCGCCGACCGCCGCTGCACTTACCGTAGTTAAGCTTCCGTGGAAACATTACCACTCTGTCAGGAAGGGGGACACTTAATATAGCTGTAAATAATTCATCCCGGTTAAGATGAAGAGCAAACGCCGCTATCTGATAGGGGGCATAAAGCCCTTTGTAACTATTTAACATAATTAAACTGGGATAAGGCGGCAGGGATTGAATCTGTGAGCGGCTGACTTGGGGGAAACTAAAACAAAAACACTGCAGATATGCTGACACAAAATGTGTAATGTAACCAGAGGTCAAACCCTCCTTGGCTGCCTGACCTAACACTTGGTGCCACCCGCCCTTCCTCTGACTACGTTGCATAATGCAGATAGGTTATCATAGGCAAAGAACACTGGCTGCGCTATTGCTACGCTCTCCCTACCTCACTCAAATATGTGGCAGAGCAGAGAGAGAGAGAGAGGGAGAGAGAGAGAGAGAGAGAGAGAGAAGTGGAGCAGCAGTTCTACGTCAGGAAGATTGCGTACTATACTGATCTCATCCAAACAGACAGATAACAGCCTGGAAAGACTGGCATTCATCAAGTTTCTCAAAATAGGCCTTCCTCTGATCAACAGGTAGTTCCACCTCCCTGATTAGGATGAAAGCAGTGATCAAGGAGTCCTGGTCAAAGTCACCATGCTTGATCACTACCTCCTTCCTACTCTGAAAAGGCTCGCTCAGCTCGGGCCCCCCGGTCTAACTGGCCCCGTGCCCAAACCATCACCACCATTACCTCCGTCCCGGGCTCTCTGCTCTGTGAACTGTGTACTGAACGGGACAATGAGTCAGTTAGGGACCATGACGCACATACACAGCGCACACGCCCACAAATCACAGAGCGGCTAGGAGAGACCAGGCTCACGAGGAACGGACCCGAATGAAAAAAAAGAAAAAAAAAAGATACAGCTGAACTAAACTGAACTAGCCTACATTAAGAGGGGCTCCTCTCACGTCTGGCGAGGCTTGAGCCAAACCCTGGCAACAGCAACTTCACACTCCAGAGAATAGCCAGAGAAATACTGAAGTCATTGCCCTCGATTCCCCTGAAATCACCAGAACACTTTTGCATGAGAGAGCAGAGTTTTTTGCTTCCCTAATATGGTACGCTGAGGCAGCCTTCAGGATCAAGCACATGGACCTAATGATGAAAGAAATCAGGGAGCAGGGAGATGACACTTAAAAAAAAAAAAAGGTATTAAAAGATGCTCCATATCCCAGCACCAACTCAGCTAGTCATCTCTTCCTAGCTGCCCTATATTCCCCAAATAGTGTTAAGCAGACAAAAGCATTCCATTCATGAAGCAAGCGTCCAAACCGGCTACCGCAGTCGGACGCTAATCTTCCCACTATCTTTGAGCTCCAGTGCCGTCCAGGGAATGTGCTGAATGAAAAGGGCCACGAGTTCGGAAGATGCCAACTTTCCATAGGAGCCAATCCAAAGCTTCCCGTGCCTCGGATGAAGCCGATACCAAAGCTGTACCGACTCAACAGCAAAATAAACCCCACTGACCAACAGTGACAGTGGAAATACGACGTCTGATAGCGTACGTGGTCAGAGAGTTTCCAAAAAGGGCCACAATGCAGATTTGACATTTAGTGAGGGCATGACTCACCTCCCACAACCCCCCCCCCCCCTCCCTTAAGCAAAAGTGTCAAATGAACTCAACTGAATGTCTCATTTGTGCGTCACCCTTGAATGTAAATAACAAAAAAAAAAACACTGGCCAAACAAAGCTGAAGGGAGCAGCAAGGGGGGGGTCATTGAAAGGGACATAAGTAATGGAGCGCAGCAGTAATGAATGTGCCAATGTGTCTTTTCACTGCTACCTAGTAATTTGAGTCGCAGCAAAATGTTCATTCCCCATAAATAGGCCACACAATAATATCAGTCATTGGCAGCAGGGACACTGGTGGGAAATCTGAGCTCCCAAAACAAGATATAAGTCTATCAATGGGGTTAAAAAACACACAATTTTTACACTGTCTGCTCTTATTTTTTTGGGGGCCCCAAGCAGTTAGGGGCCCCTTGAATTATCACCCCATTTCCGCCCCTGGGTTGCAGCGCATGTATGGATAGAGATGGTACATAAAAACACCAGACCCCTGTGGTGTTAATTCAGACATTTATACACAAAAATAACCCGTTTAATCAGATAATGACTTTAAAATCACTCAGACAGAGCAGACGATGTAAAAAGAAACCCGACAAAGCATCCTCTTGTTGTCACACCGACTCGGTAAGTGCAATTTCCCGTTCAAATTTTGAAACGACCCGATTAGATTCATCACAGAAGTTCAGTTACCGACATAAAACCAGGTGGGGAAAGTTTCAAATAATACCCTTTAACATATAATACCGTTTTTTAAGTTTTCAGAGTAGGCTTTTCAACACTGAGACAGAAAACTGCTGGTTTACAATCAAACTCATCGCATGCAGAAGCACTTACTTTGTATTTCATCTTGAGCGCCTTTACACCTCTTCTCTCTGACTCCGGGAAAAGTGTGAAATATCCGCTTTATCGCATCAAAGAGCGCACATCTGAATACTCAGCTGGAATATTTTAATTTCTGTGCGGTTAACTCGCCATCCAGGTTCAGTAACGGGGAAACAGACGCGGCAGAAATGTCTGTGAATCCGGGGCTCCTTCTACTCCTTCTACACCAGATTGCTCTTTACCACATTGACGGTCTGGTAGCTCATTTGCATACCGCGTTTCCTATTGGTCAGGGCAACATTCGGTCCCCTCCCCGCGCCCCTGCTGCAAAGGTTGACGTCATTATCACAATGGGCAGCACAGATCATCGTTGTAGACATTTACATCATAAGAATGATATCAGATTAACATTTATCTGCCAACTGCATAACTTTAGCTACTTTTTTTCTTTTTTTTGTTTCTTTTCTCTTTTCTTTTTTTTTTTACTGTATGACAGGTAGTAGCTGTGGTTGAAGTTTACCGGATGAAAAAAAAAAAAGAAGGTGCTTACTTTTCGGAGAAGAAACATTGACAGAGTGCAAAGGAAGTGTGATTATGAAGCACTTTTCTGTGCAAAGCCGAGCTTCCGTTTGTTTAAGAGGAAATTAACACCCATTGCCACTGAGGTGGCGATCATGATGACTTTTCTTTATGTTTTACAGTTACATTACAGGATATGCCACCTTAACACCACCCTCCCCCCCTTTCCACACATATATAAATAAATAAAAATAAGACACAAAGGATTTTTTTTTTGCCCCCAGAGCGTTTATCTTTGCCCTGCTATCCTGGTTCACAGAGTGCTGCTGCCCTGAAGGAGAATTTAAAGATCAATAACTCAAACATCAACTTACATGTTACAGCAGCACTGACTGCACCCAAACTAGACAGTATTTGCTCTCAAATGAAATCAGGTTTGGCCATATGGGATGGAAGAATGTGGGTAAAAATGAGTCTGAAGTTGTGTTTTTTTCTTGTCTGTCTTCTACTTTTATCTCTGCTACACTTAATTTCTATAAGAGACATTCTTCAGATTCAGGAAAAGTACAATCTGAACATGTAAACTGAAGTTGGGTAGGGTTCTGGGGGCGTTGAAATCCAGGGAGATGATGTACTGGTTTTGACAAATACTCTTTTCAAGGTCTGCTCACAAAACCTGCTACTTAGCTTTGCGTACTTTGGAGGGGATTAGGACAACATGAAGATTTCAGGTCTAAATTTTAACAGGTATGGTAATTTCCGCCTCCCTAAAAAAAAACCCTGCCAGTATGACTGTACAAACATAAAACTTGGCAGTATGATCAACACAGTTAGCCAAGCACACATTTGACCTGGAACTGATGCAATGTAATATATTATTGCATTCTCAATACTGAATATTCAAAATACTAAAAAGCCTGGCAGTAATTCTGCAATAGTTTATACAGAGTTTTTCCATATAGTCACATAATGGTAGATGTTAATCAAAATCAAAAAGGGACATATGGTTAACAAACCACATAATTGTATCATGTTAATTGCTGAATATACATGATACTGGTATTAAATGTTAGATCATGGTCAAACAGAAGAATAACACACTGACTTGAAAGGTAGACCTGTAAGCTTGTATTGCCCATGAAGCTACATTTCTATTTACTACTTTTCTATTTTGATGAAAATGCTAAAGTGACAGAATGCTTGGCATTTACTGAATTTCTTTCAGCTATCACAACATGACAGTTAACACCAGGCTATTCTCCCCAGTGACATTCCCAATAGATTCCTGATACTTGTGTTATGACAGCCAAATGCTTTTTAATGAAACTGTTAGTCCAACTGCAAACCTTTCATAAAGACCAAACAGATAGTTATTTAAAAGAGAGAAGTAGCCTCACCCAGACTTTAGTGCAGACAGTGCGGATGTCAGCAGAGAAGATGTCACCTCAGTACACAGAGGACAGTAAGTATGAGAAGTGAAAGGCAACACCCTAACATCATCAAGTGGCAGGAAGCCTTCCTCTCTTTAGCCTGCTGCAGCATCATACTAACACCTCACTGATGCACACAGCAGTACATACAAAACACATACCAACTACACACAAAGATCTGCAACAAGGCCACTGGCAGCTTATCAGCCACTGCACAGAAAACCCTTGGAAAAGGAAAGGAAAGTCCTCATCAGGCTTATTTCTGCTGCTTTAATTTCTCCTTTATGTTTCACACACAAACAGGCTTGAAGTAAATCTGCTTGTTTGTTATTGAGACTGTTTTCATTGTCAGTGCCTCTGCTATCAGGGTGACTTTAAAGGGGGAGAATATGCCTCTAATTAGCCCTTCTCTTATGTGTTTCCGAATGCTCTAATTTGTGTCAGCTCATTTATCACAATCATAGGGACCCTAACGGCTCTCATTGTCCCTGCTGAACAGTCATATCCTTAGATGAATGCCTGTTGTTGAGGCTCTCAAAACAGTCGTTTGTGTAATATACACCATGCCCAGCTGGAGCCCATTCTCTGGGCCACAAGTGGGTGAGGGGAGTATTCTTCTCTGCGTATGGCACGTGATTATGCATGTACGAGCACCTGTTTCCTATACGACAAACACAACTCATTTTTCCCCCTCCGTCTGTTTATGTCAGCACTTAGAACTAAAACAGCCCAAAACAAGCCAAAAAGGCTGTTTATTCCCTCCGCACAACATTTGGCTGCATTGAACGAGCCCATTAGTCTTCCATCTCTAGTGGCTCGTCATTTGCGATGGTCTCCAGCCTTTGTGCATTTTGTCAAACACTGTTTATTATTTTGTATTTATTTACTCGTTTATTTAACAAGGACAAATGCATTTAAACATTGTTTCATATATAAAATACAAAATAGATGCCATGCATGCAGGTTTTCTAGCCAAGGCTAATTTGCAGCCCCTGTTCCTGGCCTGGCTTTTGGGGTTAAAACAGAAAGTACAGGAACATTACCAGTGGAAATATTACAGAAACATTGAAATACAATACAGGTAAGAACAAAGACTACGATATAAGTAGGCCTAGTAGTAGTAGTAGTAGTAGTAGTAGTAGTAGTAGTAGTAGTATTTAATTAGCAGTAGTAGTTACACTGTTGTTGGTAACATGAGAGATTTACAGAGCCTCTTGTATGGAGGTAAAGTAGTTGATGGTGACTTGAGCAGCAGCCCGAAATCCTCTATTTGAAATCTCAGTGGAGAAGTCAAACAGTCAGCGGCCAGTGAAAGATTTGTATTGGCGCCCAGGCTCACTCCTGGCCCCCAATCGCCATGACAACTGTCACCATGGCCGTAGCACCCGCGGTCTCACACCTACTGTATTACATGAGCAGAGAGGCGGTCAGTGTTTATAGGCGCAGAGGTCACTCGCTGTTATTATGGCACATTTCAGCGCGGAAATAGCCGGTAATAGTCGCGGTGAAAAACGAGCAGCCTTCCTTTCATCTCTGCCAGGTGTCTGTGATGTTTGGGTTGCATAAGCGCCCCTGCAGCTCCGACCTCAGCATTAACAGAGGGCAGACAGGCCGTACGTCTTCCATAAGTAGAGATCACAGGGATCCGTGGGCTCGGAGATCCGCGGTGGACTGACAGAGGCAGGAGGTCCTGCAGGAGAGAACCGGACAACAGCTCCTCTGTGCAGGCCCGGGGTGGAGGTGCCCCCCTGTGAAAGAGCGTCTCTCACCCCGGGTAGATTTATGAGTCTCCCCCCCTGTTGCCTTGCTTAGACAGGCGAGGCCCCCCGCTCTTCCTCAGTGTCTCCCTCTTTGTGCCCTGTGACCTTCTGCGGCCCTGTGGCTTGGCAGCGGCGTACAGGAATGCACAGCGCTCACAAAAAACAAGGGCAGAGGAGTGAGAAATTATGAGTCCGACACACAATCGGGGTCATGATGTTTTGCTGCCGTTTAGAGTTGTTAACATACATCAAATTGTGTGTAGATGTGCTTTAACAGGAACAGCGATGGCGTGTTTTTGGCCAAATCTGGGACTGGACACGTAGTCGAGGCTGTGTACCTGAGACAGAGGAGGAGAGACAACGTGTGGTTTGTAGTTACACAACTGGGACCAGTCCAGTCCTCCCTCAACTTCAGAGTTGTTTACTTTTCCTCCGCTCATAAAATCTGGGTATTTCTAACACACGCCATTGCTCTCTGCTTTGAAACCGCAAACACCAGTCTCAGGTATTTATTTTCTTGTCTTGTTCTTTTGGAAGAAGAGTGAACATTGGCCCCTTCCTGTTCTTCTGGAGCGATGATCATTACACTTGACTTACACTTCAAGAAGTGATTACATTTCCAAGTCTCTCGGTTGAAAACTCTTCTCACGAACATCATGTGCTGTGCTTAATGTTCTTTGCCACACTGCTCAAACACTGAATTGATTTCCTTCTGCGTCATTAGCAGAATTAGCGATAGATCAGAGAAAACAGTAATGGCGCTACGGCACTGTAACCTCTAGTAACCGCTGCAAGGCTCCAGTTTGACCAACCACGCTAACATGAAGGCTTTCATTTAGGTCTGATTGTCACAGTTGTATTTCAATGACCTGAATAGCTCCTTGTCCATGGTTAAAGGCTTTGCTTTGTTTGGCCTTCAGCTTGGCGGTGATATAAGTGATCCACAGCCCCTCAAAAACAAGGCAATAAAAGTCTGTATTAGAGTTTGATTGTGCCGCACACGTAAACGCTCACTCTGAATGTGAATTACTCCGACTGGATGCCAAGGCAATCTTTTAAAAAGGTAAAGTTCAATGTTCACTCTGTTTTTTATCCCCCCTCACTTGTTCATTCATTGTACATTGCTCGGGCACACCTTCCCCCTGTGAGTAATTTGCCTCTGGATCGGTCTTGTTTTCTGGTGCAGAGCAAACTGTTCATCATTCTGTCACCGGCTACTGCAGGATAATGCTTCAGTGTCAAGGAGAGTTTTAAAATTCAGACGACATAGATCCCTGCATTGAGTGGAGCTTTATATATGCAGCAAGAAAGGCAGAAAAATCCTTATTTTGCGCTGCGCCCATGTTTTATGGCAACGCGTTAAGATCATACATGATACTGATACAGGCTTAGGTCGTGCCCCCAATCATTCACTCTATTCAACATTAAGTCATTAATGTCACTCAATCCTTGGAGGGAATAGCAGTCATTCTTTTGAGCATTAAGTCCCATCATTAGCTCAGATAAAGCATTTCTCCTCCCGACAAGCACTTTCCCTGTGATGAGGTGTCTAGGATATCGAGTCAGGGTGCGATTTGTGGGTGATGATGCTTGATAACGTGTTGACACTTACATTTCCCCTGCAAGACTCCCCCCCCCCCCCCCCCCCGCCTGGCTGGGAGTGTGATAAGGCCCTCGGTTGTCAAGGTGACAGACGGTGTGTCTTGACCCCCCTCCGCTCTCTGTCTGATTGGGGAGTTGTGTGTGTGTGTGTGTGTGTGTTTGTGTGTATGTGGCGTTGTGATACGGGGATGTGTGAGTGCATGCAGCTTTAATCAGGCCACTAATCCCACGGTGCTTTAAAGCAGCACCATTGTTAGCGCAACGCTGAGAGTGAAATGAGACACTTTAAGCTGAGCTAGAGACGATGAGGGTGTTTTTGTGTGTGTGTGTGTGTGTGTGTGTGTGTGTATTATTTTCAAATTATTTGACCCAATGTTTCAGTAACTGCACCGAAGCCCAAAGTCGTGAACAAAAAGAAATAACGCCGCGTGACATATCGTGTCAACAAGCTCTGACATTCTGTATTTACGATCCCATGCACAGACAAGTCAGTTTAATCTCGTCACGTTCACTCTCAGCGCACGGATTTCTTCTCCTCTTTTCGCCGATTTCCGTTCTTTTATTATTTTTTATTCCTTTACTCAGATGCGCGCCAGAGAACTATCTGCTTGTGCGACGGGATCCAGCACATTTGGACGGCTGCTTCTGGAAGAGGGCCGTCCGGGGCTTTGAAACAAAGCATGCAGAGAAAAACATAGCGGTTTTGGCGAGGCTCCGCTGGTTATTTATGGAGAGGATCCATCCATCCTTTGTGCTCTGTGGGCAGGGGCGATGCGGGTGGGAATTCTGGGAAGTGGAAGATCTATAAATGAGGCGAACCCCCCTACGATGGCGGACGGTGTGGACAGTGAAGGCAGCCAGCGCCTCTGGCTTTCGAAAAGACAAGCAGACACACAAACACACACATAAACAAGTACACAAATGGGCACAAGCACGCACACGCTTACATCTGCACACACACACACACACACACACACAGAAAGCAAACACAATTTAAAGAGTAATTCCTGACCCCATGCCTCCACCTCCAATCCTGTTACTCACATTTTCTTGCGAGACAAACAGCCTTCTGCCAACTGACCTACTTTTAGCTTCTTTTGACTACGCTGTACACATTAACCTTTTCTCCCTCTCGCTTTATTTAGCTGGCGCTTCTCATGTTCCCTACGGCTTTGCTCCCTTGTGGTCGTACCTGTGTGTGTGTGTTTGTGTGTGTGTGTGTAAACCCCCCCCCCCCGGCATGTTTTTGTTAGCTTAATCTTACAAAAACACACGAAACAAAGCACAATCATACACAAGAGCTTGGACAAATATCGTAAAATGTGGGAAGGAAAAGCCAGTGATACAATGCAAGCCATCCGTGCTGCTGGGCTCATTGTGTGTGTGTGTGTGTGTGTGTGTGTGTGTGCCTCTCATATGGCTGGAAATGGGGCTCTGGTTTCCTGCATAGCCCGGTGACTGAGATGAATGGGTGTAGTGTGGGTAGTTTCTTAATGAACTCATAGCAGGGTGTAGTCTGGACTGGAGGAGAGGAGCGCCGATTGCTCAACACCGAGTCTGGAGCGAAATGCTACAAATCTAATTGTGGCTCTTTCTCGAGAAGGGGTCTGACTGCTGTGACTGTGCTCTGGTTGCTGTTTGTCGGGACACGGAGCTCGGCCCCGGCTCTGAGGGGATGAGCAAGGCCCACATTTGGCTTACATCTGGATTTGGTGGGTGGAGGAGACATGATGAGACAGAGATGAGATGTGAGGGACATCCCGGGTATTACTGATGCAACGCTTTATCAATGTAAAACTGAAACAAACAGATGACATCAGCCAGCTGTAGGAGTAGGCTATAGAGGCTTTGCAGTTGCGTCACAAATCTCCTAGCAACCATGTCTGGTGTCATTAAGGGGATCCAGTGCGCAAATAATGGCTAAATATATAACAACCGGGCTAGAAGAAGAGATACCTGGGATGGATTGTGGTGGCGTGGCTGTAGGTCGATTCAGTAATGTTATAAGTGGAAGTGAATGGTCCGATCGGGTGGATTTGTTTTTAAATTTAAGCTGCTGTGACACAGTAAAGTCTTGTTTTTAACCCTAGTCTCCACTCCAAAGCAATAAGAGTTGTAGTTTAAATTGAGAAGAGTCAGCTCAGTTAATCTAAACAAGCTCCTATTTTTTGGCATTGTTAGTTTGCTAACTAGCCAGCAGGCCAATTTAGCAAAAGCACCCGATGTTAATGTTAACATGCGACTACAACTAGCGCTAAACATTTGCTTCTACTCAGCACGTTAGCTAGTGCGCAAATCAGACGTGTTTACAAGAAGACAATGATGGTCGCTGGCTAACAAGCTGAGATTATCTAAACACAAAATCAAGCGTATCAGTGGGGAAGTTATATTTCACCGTCCAAAACAGCTCAGAAGTTCACCATGGCTTTTCAGTTCTTTTGAGACGGACAAGTCGTACGTTTAAGAAACGCAATAAGCTCCTGCCCAAGAGCTTCAGACCTCCAATATGGCCGCCACGTCACCTGAAAGCCCTCTACTTAACTCTCTGTCTGTCTCTCTCGCTCTTTCTCTGATATGCACACACACACACATATACCCACACATGCACACACACACACACACACAGCCAACTTGTGGTGAGCAGTTTAATTCAGTTACCGCTCCCAGCCATCCGGAGTGGTTTCGTCTCAATGCCATGTTCCAGTGCAGTCAGAGTCAATCACTGAATAAAACAGGCTCAGTTCACCCATATAGTTACACACGGACCTTCGGGATCTTGCAGAGTATAGTTAACTTGCTAGTGATGCTGCTACCAGGCTCTCTTTATGTGCCTTGGCATTGCATAGGTATTAATTCTTACCATTTACAACATGATAAAGGTAGAGGCAGCCAGTTATGCAAAGATTCCCATAGCTAACATCATGACAGGCTAACAGAATTAGAAAATACTGTACATCTTTCAATTTGATTTACCAGGAATCTAACAAATGTGCTGCGGGACGAGTGTGTGTGCCCCATTAAGTGTGTTTCTTCCTTTATTTCTTCACTTCTGCCCCTCTGCTTGTATGTAGCACCGTACTCTTTCTGTGTCTTTTTCACGTTGCAATCCTGAAACGTTATTGAGTGAAAACATTGATGCAGTCTCTGTGTGGTCTGCAGGGGAGCTGGAAAGAAATGCAGTGTCAGAGAGTGGCATCGAAGCACATCGAACGTGGCTGCAAAACACTGAAAAGCTATTGCCACTGTCTCTCAATACGGGCAAAATAAAGAAGAAGTTAGAAACATAAATAGACAAGAGTGTTCTGGTTTTGCACTGTACAGAGTTTAGTACAGAACAGTACAGTGTAGAGGTTGTTTATCCTGTAGCAAGACGCACCTTTCCCCCAAATACTGATACTGCAGATGTAATGAATGCATATAGCTCTTAGCAGACTATTTCTCTTCATATTGATTTACAATTTACAGCCATACTGTAATTTGTTTATGGTACGAAACACAGGCAACACATGAAATGGATATAATTAAATGATGCTGCTTCTCTGGGGAAAACGGTTATCACAAAACTTGGTGCTTTTCACCTTTTTACATGATGAATACGTTTAATTTCCCTTGTATAAATTAAAAATGCGTGGTTGCCAACCTGAAAATAAGGTTGCTTTTCTTAATTTAGGAAAAGTTCACCTGCCATGCTTTTTATTATGCTATCTGGTTAATACTTTAAGTGCTTTACAGTACCGTGAATTCATATATTTTTAGTGCCTTTTTTTTTTTTTACATTACTAAAATAAAAAATGGCATTCATAAGAAATATTCCTTGCAACCGCATTCTTTTCATTTCTTTTCCCTATGATATTCTAAACCCCTTCATTTACAATAGTAATGCCCGTCAGGTTTCTATAGCCTGACATCACAGGAAAGTTTCCAGAAGCCTCCGCTGGCCCTCAGACAGATTCTGTGTTGAGATTTCCAAGTAACAGAAGCTGTAAAAGAGACAAAACCTTTACAGCAGATGAAAAAGCCATCGGTGGAAGAATGCATGCGAGGCTGTGTGCCTGACTTAACCACGCATTTGTTTTTGCTATTGAGTTCATCTGGGCGCAGGAGAACTTTATGTGATGTTTACATTTGTATTCCTCTGGCGCAGAGGATCAGGTTTGACTTTTTATGCGAGTGAAAAATGTTTCTCATCGCAAATCATTTCATACTCCGAGTCGTGGAGGAAACAACTGGAACTTGAGTCAGAGATGTGGTCTTTTTTTTTTTTTCCTGGGAAATTATGTTTTGCAGTGTTATTCTAGCGTGAAATAGAGTGTTTGGAAATTTATATCATATGCCATTCGGTGCACACGTTTTATCCAAAGTTCATTTCAGTAGTGCATACATAGAGTGACACCATTCCAATGAATAGACCACACACAGACACACACACACACACACACACACCTCAATTTATTGTTAGGACTGCTTTACTTGGCCAAGCGAAGTCTCAATCCAATATAAAGAATCATTCTAACCGTGCAAGTCCACTTTTTTCCACACTAAAAACTGGTTAAATGTGTAGCGTCAGTCATTTAATTCATATTAAAAGTCCCTTATCCAAACAGAAACACAGTGATGTAGCTCTACCACAGAACACTGAAACATAGGCTGGGAATTACTTTTCCATTCTCAAATTAGTAGATATAACTCTTGACATGGGAGCTGACAGCTAGTCGACAGCTCCACTTTCATCTGGAGGCTGTGAAATGTTTGTATGCGGTTGTTTTGATTCTATTTTTGTAAACACCGATGGAAAAAAGCTGTATTTTGTGTAAAAATGCAGAAGAAACAATGCTAACCTTCCATCTATGAGCCATACACTTCTGGTTTCAACCGCCGGTGAGGTTATTCCACAGAACAGCAGTGCAGATTTCCCTATTTAGCTGGAAATATGGATTCCTCATCCACCACTACCCCGGGGCGAAACCAATTCCACCAGAGCCGGTCCCTGAGCGGACGGCTGGAAGAGAGAGCTGGAATGAAAACAGGGCAGGATACCAGCTCCGAGGGCCGCCGGGCATCCAGCTCCCATCCTGACCTGATGTAACCCGCCCGCCTGCTCTCGGCTCCCCGGTGGCTTCGCTGCTTCTCCATCACTCTGCCTGCCAGCCATCGCGTATCCCTCCTTCACCCACTTTACTCAGACCGCACTTCATCTCATTATACACACAAACTCTGCGGAGGCCATGAGGAGAGCCGCGTTACGCTTTAGGGCCAGGAGAAAGAGGAAAATCGTATGTTTGTTTGTGTGCGATAAGAGTCCCGAGGGCACGCTGCGGAAACCTCTGGAGGACCATTAGACGTTGACATTTAAAAGGCTAGAAACCATACATATGTGGTTTATTTTAATTGCATGATCAATTGTGTCAGGAGACTCGCTCTGATAATCTGTTTCTCAGCATGCCAACAGGAACTTCAGTCATGTGACAAACACAATTAGCTGAAATGTATAGCACATTTCAAATAAATCAGATGACATACGTATCTGTACAAAGCCTGGAAACATTAGGCTATATAAAGCATGTTCATAATGAATTCCTAAATACTCATTTGATTCATAAAACAACTAACAAGTGACACAGCTATATTCATCTTTATTGTACCTTATTTTATCCCCTGCTATTGTAATATGCTTTGCCAACACTCAATACTACTTGATTCCTGCCAATAAAGCTTTTTCTGAATCTGAATTCCTAAATACTCATGTGCTCACAAGTGCTACGGCGTACCTTGCTGCGTCCATTTCATGATATCAGCATTGTTTGGACTAAACCAGCGGACCAGCCCATCTTATGTTTACGTCTTCGCTCTGCCTGGCACATTGGAACAATAGAGAGTTTATCAGCAGAATTTCCCATACGCATATTATGCAATTCGGGGCCTGGATGCGCGCCAAGCGGAGCCACAAACGGCCACGTCCTTTTCTAACAACAAGTCTGGCCGAGCCGTACTCTCACATATCACTGCCAGTCCCCCCCCCGCCCCCCCCGCCCCCCCCGCCTGGCTGTTTTCAGCCTGCAGGGGCGTATATATCATTGTCATGTTGAGGGTGGATTTGTCTGTCATTTGGGATACAACATTCCCATTATGAAGTGACCTGATTTTGTTCAGAGCTATGAATATGATTTAAGCCTGGCAACCGCAGGCCCTCGCTGCCTGCCCAAAACTGAACTATAATCCATGTGGTGTTTTCATGACAAAACAGCGTATTGTTGCACGCTTCAGTGCTACAACCTCGATTTTTTTATACACAGTCCAGATTTTTTACCCTCTTTCTCACCTCTGCTTTCAGCCCAGCTCCCATCAGCCTGCTCGGTGCTCCGCTCTCTTTCTGTTGACTTTTTGTGCAACGTGGAAGCAGCTGTATTTCTCCCTGACAGCTCTGTCGAGGTTCGGTACAGTAACACCACCACACCCTGCAGTTAGCACAACCCCGCACAACAAAAGACCTCCGTTTGGGGATTATACTGTACAGGATGTAGTTGACTCAAAACAACACGGTTAGCCTTTCACTCTCTTTGTTTACTTGCCACACTATATCTCCAGTGAATGAACACAGAGGGCAACATGAGCTGTTTTATGACCCTGCAGCTACCAGCTCAGAGGCTGAATGTTATAGTGTAACTCTGAGAGGAGCCTGGGAGGAGGGAGGCGGGTGTTAGTCCCTAGCCCAGATTGTAAGACATCACACAGACAAAACCATCTGTTGGAGCTAGCTTCTGTTCCATGTCTGCTCAGCCCATTTCAGCATATCAAATCCACAGACGAGTGGAGAGAAGTGGGTCATGGCAGGCCTTTCTTTACCAGGCGAGCCCGTCTCGCTCGGCAAAGCCCGGCCAGACTGCGCCGGTCCCACCGGCACGACAACCTCGGGCCTTTTCCACCGCCGCTACATTTGGGTTAGAGCTCGGAGGACGCGATCTCTTTGAAATCCATTCCCCGCCTTGTCACAGAAATGGGGGGAAAATCAATGAAATATTGGTCAGCAGTTGAGCAGAAGAGAGCAGACTGGCTCCTCTGAGGCCTGCTGGAGTTCATACCTGCTCCCCCGCTGTTGTCAGATCCGTCTCTCCCTCCGACAGCAGAACAGATGCAGCTTTATTTTACCGAGCTGTCAGGATGTCTCCGTATCAGACAGAGAATCTCAAGGTTTGTTTTTCAGTTTCGGCCCGTTTACTTCTGTCTACGTCTAGTTTACAGTTCCCCGAATCATTTTGCAATGTAATTAGATTTTTTTAACATTTACTCCTTGACTAGGTATGACACTGTAAGTGTCATACCTAGCTTGAAATTAACTCCTGGCTCCCGCCCTAATTAAAAAACATGAATGTGACAATAAAGTTTGTAACGCGGCATCATTTTGAGGGATTATTTCCTGGCGGTGACTTCCATTTCTTCCTGTGGGAGTCAGGTGATTGACAGTCAGCGGAGCGTAACATAATGATATGAAACGCATGCATATGAAAACACTCAACTCGGGCACAATGAAATAACGATTAAACAGAAACTTTGACAAAACCAAATTAAGGCTTCATGTTTACTGTGATGGATTATCTAGCTCAGGCAATTTTCAAGTCTCCAGAAATTGTTTTTCTAACTGTAGAAGAATGAATGGCAGCAAATGGCTTCTTCTGAAGGGAGGAAAGCCACCAGGAATAATATAAAAGGGAGAGGGCAAACTAGAGGATTGGCACAAACTTAAAAAAAACACCGGTATTATCCTTTAAAATCATGTTAAATCGACCAGTTTTACCCTGATTTGTTGCGGTGATGACAATGGGGTTAGAAGATGCTAGACACCATGTTGGACTGATTTGTTCCTGCTCCTCCTTGTTTCCGTTTCTCTACGCTTGCACATATGGCTCGTGTGTGTATGTGCAGTTTGTATGTGTGTGTGTGTGTGTGTGTGTGTGTGTGCACTCAGTGGAGTCACATCATTCTTTATACATTGGGAAATCCCTCCAGCCTCAGGCCTACGACTGAGGTCACCGACCCCGCTTCCAGACAACATGAAGAATTGAGGCCAACAAAAATGTTTTCACTGTCAACAAAACACTGTCTATCATATCTCTTTGACACAATTTACAGACTGTTTGTGATTTCAACATTCACCAACAACTTTCATCCAATTTGGATTTACAACTCTGGGATTAATTGTTCGATGATGCAACCAGCCCAGTCCATCTGTTTTCTTCCTCTGCTGTGCTGATGTATCGTCTGTCAGCGATGCAGCAAAGCCCCATGTCAAGGTTACAGGTGCGCCCAGACTGGAGCGGAGGAGGAAGTGTCTGTTTCCGTCGAGCCCGTGGCGCCTCTCCAGCCTCTCCAGCCTGTGCGTGTTATTTAGGAAACACCTAGAGCTTTGTTTGCGTCGACACGGTGTTCAGGTAAACTGCAGGCTGTTTCTGTTTCGGCTGCTTCATCCTCCAGAGCCTCAGCTGACCTTGGCCTTTAGATCTGATAGAGACAGAGTGTGTGAAAACAGAAACTAAAATGCTTTGTTACTGCGCCATCCCCCGAATCTTACAAATACATCTGTTTATGAAAAGGTGTTAAGAATTAAACTTACGATCAATGCATCTTGTTATAATAGTAATAAGATGCAATGCAATCTTATAATAGTACTTGGTATTTAAGAGACTATGAAGAAAATATTACACATTTCTCAATATTTTTTGATGTAAGTACACTAAGTATGTATACATGCAACATAATATTTAATCATTTTATTATTTTCTTAAAATGGTAATCCTGAACTTTTATTTTGTTTCATTTTGGTGACACTTTTGGTGCTAAGTGCTCATTGCTGTGGTGTTTCTGCACTGCACTTCCCAGAGATCACCTGTCAATCAAACAGTGCGGGGGCGGAGCTTAGATTTTCTGCTGATGGAGTTTGAGTTTCTGTAGGTGTCTCTCTCTTCTTTGTCTGTTTAGCCACGGTGGCTATCGCTCATGCTCATGTTAACTACTGATTTCTCCTATTTTATTCCTGACAAACTGCTGTTGCTGCTGCCAGAAATGTAAAACGCATCACTTCTTGTGCGCCAGAGGATTTTTCCTAAAGACCTACCAGACACCAGGTGTTCAGAACAGCAAATGGAAAAGCTTTCATGAACTGGCTTTAGGTTGAATCACTATTATGTTGTATCAATCAGCAAAATGGTCATTTATTTCCATGGAAATGCTGCAGATTATTACTTTAATATAACACAACTAAACAGTTCCATTGTATTTCACACCAGCTGGACAATTCCTACAACTGTAAGCACCATCTAACAGCTCATTTGACAATCCATGTGTCAAATGTGAATACACACACACGCAAATGACCCACAGGAGCCAAAGCAACAGTACAATACTCCCTCAGTCATCATCTGATATTTAACCCAAGCTGTCAATACTGCTGCTAACAGCGTGAGGAATGTCCTTCATTCACTGGCCGGGTTTATTGCATAACAAAAACCGAAGAATGAGCCAGTCCGTTTTGTTTTCTTCCCCTTTTGTCACGTAAGGGAAGCCCTGCTGCAAGATGAATTAACAAGCTCGTTTCCCACGTACTACTCTTTCTTCCCAGAAGCCCATTAGCAGGAACAAGCGCAAGCACTTAGTGAGGAAACCCGGGAATCCTCACGCTAAAGTCCAGAATTAGTTCACGCTGAAAACCGGTTTCTAACCTGAAGCGCTAATCTATTGAACGGCGGTGGGAATGTGTGGTATTATTGTTTTTGTAGGAAGAGGGAATTATGGTCTCCAGTGCCCCGCTGATTAATTGAAGCCCCAACATGTTTGAATTGTAAGTGTAATGTTGCACAGATGTTGCCGTTACAGAAACCCCATGTTTTACTGCATGCTTGCTGAACTAATGCTGCATTTTTTGTTTCATCCCCAAGATGAATTGTTTGGGGAAAAAATCATGTTTTGCTCTCTTTTCAGCCAATCAGACGTTACAAGGACTTGTTTGGTAACTAGTTGGTTTCTCACAGGAAATCAAGCATACACCGATGATTTTGGTTTATTATGGTCATTTACGGGCCTCGTCTTCCTGGAATTTATTACCCACCCATATAAAGCAGGTCAAAACTAAATATTGTTAAAAAACAAAACAAAACACTGAAGCAGAAACTGATGGGCTTTTCTAACTAGTAAATGTATTTTTTTATTGTTGCTGTCATTGTTATTGCTGTTTTCTTTTTGTTGTTGTTTGCTGTTTTTCTGCTCAACATTTTATTTCAGTTTTTATGGACCTCAGGAAGACCGTCATCCAGTGGCTAATGGGGATCCAAATAAAGATTAAAGACATTATAACTGTGAGCCAAACACACTGGTTTCTACTGAATACCATTCAAGAAAGATTTATCTGCAGTACTATGGCAGAATAGTAGCAGGATAAATGCATGGAGAGGGACTTTTGCAATAGCTACCACTGTAGGTATCAGGGTGAATAGACTCATAAATTATTTCTACTCAAGGTTTGACAGAAGATTACACTCAGCCAACAGACTACGGTGTCTGTCCAGCCTTTCACTGAGATGCCTCACACTGACACTGAGGTCAGTGCAGAGACACAGAGACAGTCAGGTTGAATCTCACATGGTGGCGTGAGAAATTCACTTCCAGAAATTCAACGCCTTTCAGTTTTACAGTCGTTAACACCCGCTATTGCATGTGCACACACACACACACACACACACACAAACAAACACAAAACCCACTTACCTAAGCCTTATTTCTTTGTCTCCACTGAAAAATAAAACATCCCCATTGTGCTGAACCATAAGATTCCTGCTTTACATCAATTTAGCTGCACTGCCAACTGCTCATTAGGTCTCTCTTCGCCTTACAAACAGTGGAAGAATGGAGGTTGTAAATCCCTTACATGCAATGTAAGCAGTGATGTAATGGAAACAGGTGGGTAAACCAGTTGGTGATCATCATTAGCTAAAGCAACAAATATAAACAAAAATCAAGTATATTTTCAGATGTTTTTTCCTTAAAAGACCCTATCCTCATATAACTTACAATGACAGTTTAATGTTTCTTACTATAATGTATACTAGGAATTTAGGCCATGAAGATTTTTGTCAGTCTTTAGTTGAGTTTACCTGACACCTCATCCCTGAATATAGGTTTTTAAATGTTTCACAAAGACCTTTTCCTAAAGACAGAGGCCCTGATCCACAGCTATTTATATCATTTATGGCTCTGCTATCCAGACACTGTTGTTTTCCAGGAGAATTGACCTTTCTGTTGAGTTTCTCCCAGTCATTTGGCGATGTGGAGCACTGAGCCGTCCAACTGGGCTACAGTTGACTGTGTGGTCTCAGCAGATAGAGACTGAACCTGAGAGGATGAAATGCTGAGAGGCAGCCAGCGGTGTTGAGACGGAAATATCTGATGGCAAAAACACCTGTTGAGCCACGACGAGCCGAGGTGAACTGAGCTGAACCGAGCTGAAGGCCAGCTGTATCAAATAAGGAATCCAATCCATCTGCTCCCGTTTTGATTCGCTTTTGTTTTTTCCTTTTTTTTGTGGTCTCCACATTGCTTGACTTTTGATAACAAAAAAAACCATAACAAAACAAAACATAAATCTAATTTAATATGCTTAGGTTGAGAATTATGATTTACATTTACATATTTTGAAGCTTTGAGTTTTGCATACATGATGACTCACTGACAGCAATTCCCCAGGTTTGCCCATCAACAATAGTAAACAAATCACTACTTTAAAGGGGCAAATAAGCAAGATTTTTACTTCTGCATTGAACAAAATAACCATAACATAAATATATGGGGAGTTAATATGGATGTTGATGAATACCAATGACTCAATGGTTACTTGGCCAGGTGCTGAGATTTCTGGCTTTCAAAACTCTTGGAACAAAAACTCGCCACCCATTGTAAATTTCAGACACTCCCAATCCTCCTCAACCCCCACCTAGTAGCATTTTCAACTGCTCAGTGATGGATATTTCAGCTACAAAGGCAAAAAAAACCCTCGTTCCCAAACCAAAACAACAAATGACAGAGAAGTTTTATTATTCCAGTATTTTGCATGGTGATATATCAACTTGTCACCAGACATTTCTGTTGGATCTCTGCTCTAATTAGCTAGATTAATGACTTTCTATTGTTTCTGTGCCAGAGAAATGTGTAAGATAAGAGATCAATAGACGTCGATAAAGGTCACAGATCACTTAATGTCCCTTTAAAGTACTTCAGCTACTAAAATCGAGGCCAGCGCTGCACTCAGCGTCTACAGCAGGAGGTGATAAGACTCATTTGGCGCTGCACTTTCAGGTAAAGCCTCTCTCACACATGGGAGCTGAAAGGCGATATCCCTGCGTGCCCCGATCCCCTCAGCCTGGATTCAGGAGCGGGGGGGAGAGTCCGGTTTCCAGTGTCCCATCCAGGACAACGGGGGAGTGCGGCTCCTCCGCTCCGAGGTTCTGTGGGAAAACAGGGAGCAAAATGCGAGCGCCTCACCCCCAGCAGAGAGTGTAACCCGAGACTGAACCACTTAAAGCACAAGAGAAGATCAGGTGTCCGCCACCTTGTTAGAAGAAGGCCTGTGGGAGGCTGGTGGGGACGCACAAAGAAGCAGCATGACATATGCCGCCGTGCAGATCGACGAGCCGGTGACACGTGTGGCCCAAAGGGAGAAAAAGCGGGGGGTTGTGTTCAGGTGTGGTGAGCAACGCGGCAGATTGTCGTGCGAAAAGCTGCGGCCGCTGAATACACCGTGACGCATTTACAGAGAATAACAGACATATGGCCATTCTCATGACTCATGGGAAGCGTCGGAGCCGTCACGCACATCTCACCTCTGGCATCGAATTTGACCACAGGAATATTCTTCATTACCCATCTGCAAACACGGAAGCATTACCATGAATGAGCGCGCTTTGTCCATGTATGTGTTTATCAGTGTATTAGTTTTGAACGACCTAGGGCTTGTTTTACACTCCAGCCATCTGTGTGTTTGCGTGACTGAATGTGCTGTATGACGTGTGAGGCAGCACAGGTACAGGCCATCTTTTCATCTTGTTAGTTAATTTTCCATGATATGGTAAACATCTGTTTAACAAAAAACGCCAAAAAATGTACAAATTTATTTATTTTCTTGTATTTTTGAATCAAAATTCCACTTTTACTTCCTTGAAAATGCTGTATTTGTTATATGTTGACCTCATGCTGCACCAGTAGGCGTACATACAAATTCCAGCCAATAATACTTCATAGATTTTTCTCAACGATCCCGCCTCTCCGATCAAATAATACAGCCTTTCTGTTATGTATTTGGAAAAAGAATACGTTATTTCAGTATTTAGAATAGGCATTTGGCACTACTGTGTTGTTAAGTGGTACAATGGTCATTACACCTTTAATAGGGTTAAGTGACTGCTCAGTGACACCTGTGTGGTTGAATTTGCACTTCAACTCATCATTTTATTGCTGTTAATGTAAGAGAAGAAACACAACACTTTCCCTCCCTAACTGATATCCCATTGGTTTACACTTTTCAATGATCCCCCCACTGCGTTATGTCTCGCCCCAACATCCTGCAACAAGCTGCACTCAGAATACCGTTTCTCTGTGACTTTAAGCTCAAACACGCAACTGAACTGCGGTGAAACTCGCACCGCGCTGCAGAACGCCCCTCCCCAAACCCCCGGCGGGCCCCTGACCTCCAGACCTCTGCTCTCAACACCTATCTCTCCCTCTCGCAGCTCGTCTTCCGGACGGGACGGGCCCTGGGGATCCATCAGCAGAGAGACTGACAGCACAACATGTTCTCAGAGCTGAAAACCCTAGCTGACACTGGGAGAATATTCTCTTAAAGGGGAATGACACCCATTTAAAAAAAAATCACATTTGTTATTCCTGTGCCCCAGGACAGTCAGTATTGTGAACATACATTACTCTTTCCTAAAGCTAGAAACTGGAGAACTAACCCTTGAATTTGTGATGTCAGTAGGATGTAAAATCTGGTGCTGATCCATAGACAATCAATGGGACGCTGACTATATTGAACGATTCGATTTTGGTGTGAGTTGTTGCACCCAAATGAGGTTTAAATTCTGGTTCATGCCTGTTAGCAGTGCCAGAATATAAACTTAATTTCGGTGTGACAAAAAAGTGCTGAAGAAGTGCAAAATAGTGAGTAATTCCAGATTCACTGGTGCAAAGGATCTTCACTATTTTGCGATTTTTGACTTTTTTTGCACCATGTCTTATTAAAGGAGTCTTTTTTGCTATCTCAGCTCCCCGATTTCCTTTTATGAGGCATTTTTTATGCCCTAGCAAATCACTGTGTGTGGACTCCATATTGAACAGTAGTCTCTCAGCGATCTGGCTCACAGTATGGCACAGGAGATGCTCCTGCAGACAGTCATTCCCTCATCATGTTGCCTTTGGTCCAGCAGTCACAGACTACCACTTATCTTCTTAACTGTCTCCCTCACGCTATTCGCAGGGCAGTGTGTTTCTCCAGGAGACGTTACACATGTGCAATTTATCATCACTACTTCTAGGTTTAGTCATAAGGGACTTAACGTTGACTGGGATGTGCATGGAAACAGGCTGGAAAAAAAAACATGAATCCTGTGGGGTAACTGATGGAAACTTTCAGTGTTGGAGGTGGGGAAGGAAACACAAAAAGAGAAAAATGATTGGAGAAAAGCTCTTTTTTCTGTTATGGTCCTGAGCACTGATGAAATGTAGTTAGTGCCTTGTTTGCAGGAAGAATACCTGAAATATGAACCAACAAACCTGTCGTTTAGGAGGATCGGCCATTCATTATTGATGTTCGAGGTTTCAGCGGAAAAGTGAACACAGTTTGGTGGTCAGGCAACCACTTAGAGGGAAACAGAGAGAGAGAGAGAGAGAGAGAGAGAGAGAGAGAGAGAAGCTGCTTGTTGATTCACATGACCTTTGGTTTCCCTGGTTGGAGAGAGAGAGGTTGTTGACCATCAAGACCACCCACAGGCTGGTGTCATCACAGCGGCTGTTTAGAGGGGATTATCTGGGTTCCCTGATGAGTTTTGTGAGTGTGTGTGTGTGTGTGAGACGAGAGAGCGAGACAGAGAGAGAGAGAGAGAGAGAGAGAGAAAGAGACAGCAGAAACAGAAACAGACAAAGAGAGAGCGCACGTGTGTGTTTATGTCATCAGGAGGGATAAACCTGTCTGAATAACACATCGCTCTGGAAGGAAAAAACCCTTGGGAGAGTCTCAAGTTAGGGTTCGACTGATACCAATACCAATACCAATATTTTTGTATTGAAGCTACTAATAGCCAATATTTTATGCTGATATTCGATATCTTTTAATATAATAAAACATGCTGTTACAATTCTAAATAAATCATTAGTTATCTTGATATGTCTTGTAGGCTTTGACTGATGTAGGTTTTTGAAGGTCGATATCAATATTTTTAGACTGAAGTCGATATTTTGTACCAAAATTCAGTATCTTTGAATTTGACCAAGGATTCACTGCTTCCTCAAGAATTTTATCCCTGACAGGTTGGAAAGCCTCAGTATTTAGTATTACACAGTGTTTAGACCATCATGCAACACTCCATCGAAACCCAGACTAATGAAATTCTTTTAGAGTTAACAGCTCTTTAAGGTAGGAGTTACCCTGCTTATTCAATGAGTGCTTTTACATGCACATTAATATTCCATTTATATTCAAGATATTCAAATATAACATTTTTCAGTTGCGCATGTAAATGCCATATCCCGTTTTTGTTGGGTTTGGTGAAGTGCTGTTTCCATGGAATCACAAGCATCAAAAAAAGAGAGCCACTGATGAAACCAACGGGAAAACTACAGAGCGTTAGACTATCTCCATGTGTCTGAAAAACCTAGTTGCTGATAGTTCCCTGTAAACCTCATATCCTGACTGAGAACTTAGCTGGGATATGGCTCATACGCTGAATATTAATGTGCATGCAAACATACTCAGTGGTAGGGTAACTATGGGAAGAAAATAAAATGTTATTGCAGGTTTTCCAGTTTTCCTGTTTTTAGCTGTGTTCAGGGAGGAACCTCCATCGTATCGGAGGAGGACGACACTGCACTGACCGGCCGATATCTGCTATCTAATAAAAGCCCAATATCGGCAAACCCATATATTGGTCTAGGCCTCGTCTTAATCTCCACTGGGACAGGAGGAGCAGCAGCAGCAGCAGCAGCAGCAGCGGGCGGAGGGACGGAGGCTGCCGTCTCTGTCTGACCTAAGCGACTGTCTGTGGTTCCACCTGAAAAAGCAAGAGCCAGCCATTAGAATCACAGACCAGAGCGTCTGTCAGACTCTGACAAGCCTGTCTAAACACGGACGGAGGGGTCATCTGTGTCATCGGCTGGACGTGCATGTGACACAAACACTGACACACCTATTACACATTTACTGATCCATATTTAAGTAGACTGTAAGTATTATCTGTAGTTCTGAACTGTAAGTAATTACAAAATTAAATACTCTTTCCCATTCTTCCCCCTCTCACAGTCTGTCTAACATGTTGAAATTGTCAGCAGCACGTTTACATAGCCACACTATTGTTTTATTGCTTTTATTGTTTTATTGTTTTATTATTTTTACAGTTTTTATAGCTTATTTTATGATCTGTTTGTGTGCTCATACTCTATTTTCTTTTTACCCAGGTGATTCATATTACTTTTGCTGCTTTAACAACCTCATTTCTTCCTGATCACGGGGATCAATACAGTCCAAAGTCTGTCTTGACTGGACTTGACTTGACTTTATTAAGTCATGCTTGCAGTAAGGTGTACTGAAAACAGCGTGGATTTTTTTTTTTTTTCGTAATTCATAAACATAAAAAGAGCACATTTGTACACGTGAAACAAGACAAAGTACAAAAATATAAATATAAAAAAGAAAGGAAAAGATCAGCAGAATTACATTTTAAGAAGTATATTTACATGTATATGTACAAGGTTACTAAGAATAAGTATAGCACAGACTATATTTTAAACATGACAGTGTAGCCTCTAGGGAACTGTTCAAAAGGAGGGAAAGAAAAAAACCCATCCCCATACACTGTCTCTTTGTATATGAGGTCCTATTGTCCTTGTAACCATTTATGTCAATGTGTGCTATGAAACTGTAAATTGTTAAACTGCATCAAATCCACCAAGACAAATTCCTGTACATTTATTGTACTTGGTGTTGACAGCAGGGTTGGGGTCAACTCATGAATGAACTCATCAATTAAAATTCAACTGAGGAATTGGAATTGAAAAAAAAAACAACAGGAAACAGAATTGGAATTGAATTGGAATTTCAGGAAGTTGAATTTAGTTCAATGAAATTCTGTGAAATCTGTTGTTTTTTTGTTTTTTTCTTACCACATACTCTATCTTTCCGGTGGTATTTGATGCATAACATGTAATCGTAATCCATACATTATGGACTGAATGTCTTTTATTTGATTCATAATGTTTGATTTATAATATTTATCAAGACAAACTCTCTTAGAAGTGTAATTTCATGGAATTTCATGGAATTCAATTCTGTTTCCTGTCATTCCAATTCAATTCACATTCTGTTTCCTTAGAGCTGATTCCAATTCCAATTCCAACTCCAGGGACTGAATTGGAATTTACCATACATTCTCAGTTCAATTCATGAATGGCCCCAACCCTGGTTGACAGTGATTGTGATTCTGACTTTGACATTTGGGCTTGAGGGCGTTTGTTCTGGAGGAAGAATTGGTTTGAGGAAATGTCGATGTGGAATTTGAGATCATTCTCACACCAATCTGCTAAAAACCACACTGCTGTGAGTCACAGTTACCAGAAGTTTACTTTGACAGAGACAGGCTAATTACCAGTTAATGAACTTTCCTCTTAAGGGTAAACAATTCATCAGAGAGAGAGGGAGAGAGAGAGAGAGAGAGAGAGAGAGAGAGAGAGAGAGAGAGAGAGAAAGAGAGAGAGAGAGATTTTATAGATTAATACAAAATAACGTCCCATCCTATTTGTTCTGGATGGAGCCATTAGCATGCAGAGGGAGTTGATGTGCCACCGTGCGGCGGATTTCTTCCAAGCCTTAATTATATCTCTGATTTGCATTTTAAATTCAATTTCCTCTCACAGAAGACAGATTGCTTTCACTTCTCTTTTCCCTGTCATAAATAATTCCACATTTAACTTCACAGACGGCAGTATAATGACATGTAAATGAGTTCATCTGAGTGAGGAAAAAGACCATGATGAGGAACAGATAGGAGAAATTTCATCTTGGCACTAGAGATAATTTGGGAGACAGATGAGTTTATTTTACTCTGATTGATGGCGACAAATGAATTTCACGAGTTTCATTCCAAAAGACTAGATGTCCAAAAAAATTGTCTCTCTGAAATTGTTTCAAAAACACTGATTCAAAAATAGAACTGTTTTGTGAGCAAAGGTCTAACGATGACTTTTAACTTCAATATTAAGCCATGATGTGCTGTACTTTCATTACACCAATCATTCTGTGAAAGTAATTATCGTCATTTTTAATGGCGGATATCTTGGAGAGAACGTCAGACGGACTCTTTCAAACTACCCAGAATGCACTTCAAAGTGTCTGATGGGCATGATGTGGCGCACGTCTCCCTCATGACTTCCAGCGGCTTCGTTTTCCATGCGGTGCTATTACATGAACAGCTAAGAGCTCTTAAATGTCACGATACACAGTTACACACACGCAGTCAGTCACACACTCACACACACAGAAACTCACACATACACACACTAACCACTCTCTCGTTCAGACAAAACACACACAGAAACACACACACACACACACACACACACACACACCTTCCGGCAGAGCAGTGATTATCTCAGGAACATGACTGGCTGCAGATTCAAAACAGGAACTAATACACTAATGCATATTGATCGGCTGTAATTGAATGCATCAAATGAGAGTTTTTCTACTGATGACACGCTCAGGTTAGAAGGTAACGACCCCCCCCCCCCCCCAATCCCCTGTCTTATAAACACACGACCCACTTTGCTCTGACACAAGTCACCCACTCATTGTAGTCTAAAATAGCTCAGCCAGGCCGGATAATTAGGCCTGTTTTTAATAAACAGTACTGAGGATGTCACTGCTGCCCGGCCTGCTCTACACGAATAAACGTCCTTTTCCATCTTCTGTAAAAACCCCACTGGCCCGCCGCGACTTCCAGACACACAGGAACAGAATGTGCCCCCCCAACCACCCTCCACCACCCCCCAAAAAAACCCCAGCGGCTGCCTAACCTCACTGCCTGCCTCTCGTCACATCACCGCCGGGCCCTGATTAAACCGGTTTGAGGCTTTGCCCGTATGTTTATCCAATCATATTCCTCTGCCACGACCGCGGAGCTGGGCTTCCTCGCACTGTCCAGTTTGATTTTTCCACGGGGGCTCGCTGGTGAAAGCTCTGCGGCTTTGGGGTTCAGGAGTGTCATGGAGTCAAGATGTGCTGCCTGGCTGCGGAGCCGCGAGGGTGGATGCTTCACTGAATGGATGAGGGCGATTTACGATGGGAACCCTGTTATTATGGGCATCTGGCTCAGTAGTTACTGTATTAGTACTGTATTAAACATATTGCTGTTGCCGTGTGGAAACCTCGCAATTCCAGGTTTCAGGTTTTCGTGGGAAGTGTTTCCTTGTTCTAACTGGGGGTCTAAGGTTAGGGGGTGTCGTTTTTAATTTATTCCTTCTTAATGTGGCTGTTGTGAAGTCATTTAAGACTGTAACAGTGATTAGGGGCTACACAAATAAACCAGACTTAGGGATTTTCATGTTTACACTTCAACTGAAGGATTACATGGTCCTCTGTGGCAGTGATTTTTAACTTTTTTCATATCAAGGACCCCTAATTGAGTCCACATTAGGGCCACAGACCCCCATTTGATGAGATTTTGTCTCTCAGACCCAAATCTGAGAAGATTTTTATTATTAGATATGATTTTGTCCAGAATTCCATGACTATCTGTATTGTAGATAGAGAGATAACAGTGAAACTATGATCAAAATAGTCATTCTACTACATTCTCTAATTGTGTTACTGTAACTTCTGGTAAATGAAATAATGGTGAAGTTGAACACTTCTGCTCTATGGGTTAAGAAAATTCTCTGAACTCTTGGTCTGATGAAACCCTTTCAAAACCCATCGGACAAACCAAAAAAATGAATTGCCATCAAGCTAAAAAAAAAAAAGGCAGTTTTTCTTAGTTCCTGTAAAGTTGACATTTTGGAAATACAAGGTCTTCTTCACCTGACAGTGATGATATGCAAGGTCTACAGAGCGGCCAAACACACACCTCAGCCCACTTTCTTCAGGCTTCTTCTTCTCCTCTACTGGTCCCGCTTTTTCTCAGCGGACAAAGCGGTTCTGCCACTTTGCCGATTACAGGAAAAGATGAGCGCCTCAGCGGACTTCCAGGGAGAGCTGGATGGAGCGTGTCCCACCAGCTGAGGTCTCGCTCTGTGAGGAGGCATAAAGACCGGCTCATACCTCACAACCTGAGTCACTGCCTGACGGATCCCGGTGCCGCGGGATCCCTGACTCAGAGGGGCAGCCAGGCAGAGTAATGTGCGGTGGGACACACGCACACACACACATGTATGCAGTCAGTCAATCAGTCAGTCAGTCAGTCAGTCAGTCAGTCAGTCAGTCGTGTGTTGGTCTGGGCGGTGTCCACATCAGCTCTTAAGCCCAGTGACCCTGGGATCAAGGCCTGCATGCCTTCCCCTTGAGCTCAGCCCAGATCAAGAAAATACCCGGCATTCTGGGGGCTTTGAGGCAGGGCAACTCTGCTAAACATATCAGATGGTGAAGCGGGACGTTTCAAGTCTTGGAACGCCTCTGTTTTAACACACAAAAAAACATTTTCCTACACACAGTTTGAGCCCCCGGTATTCTGGCTCCGACCGAACGGGCCCACTGCGCCTGACCTGAAGGTTTGTGTGTTTCTAATACTCTCTCAGGGCTCAGACTGTGAAAGAGTAGTAGCCCTCGTCCTTTGTGTTTGATCCCATTATGCTGTATAGTGCTGGTTGAGGGATCCATGGGTACTTTGTGCTCTTTGCTGATGAAAGACAAGAGGGGCTGTAAGTGAGCGAGCAGCCGCCATTTCAGGGCCCCAGAGTTGCAGGTAAGAGCAGATGGAAGAAGCAGCCATCCTTGCCATGCCTCCCTGCTTCCTCATTTGAAGCTGTACCACTGAACTGCGACCCATTAAGTGGCTCAGCCAGGCTGCATAACGAACCCCCTGATGGTCACCACCACATGCATACAAAAATAAAGGCAAAATGAGAAGGGGGGCATCTGTTGTTACCCGATCCCTCGTTAAATATTTGAAGGGAGAGTGACAAAAAAGAGGGAGAGTGACAGCATGCAATCACAAATACTCCCATTTTCTTCTTGAGAAAGTTATTTTGACTCAACAGTGAATGTGCGACTGTGCGGTTTTGGCACCGTATTGTGTTATGCAGCTTAAGGAAGAGCATAGCAAATGTTTAGGGAACATTGGATTAAATTGGATCATCTGCTCCGGGTCAAAAAAAAGCAGCTGATCTTATGTTCTAAAATGATTCCAAAAATAGTCCGAAAAACTGAATTATCCCACATATTTGTCTTTACCATACCTGCAGTTTTAGTGCCATTTCACATGCACCTACATGCAGTTGCACATAAGAAATATATTAGGATTACTGAAGACCAGTTCTGCTCTACAAAGCTAACTGTATAAGACCAATACTTCGTTATCTTTATTTTCATTATCTCCTGTCATGACAAAAGTATTCTTGGTACAGAAGTGGATATTGCACATTGTTTAGTATAGCATGACTCTAATTTTTGTTACAATGAAATCTAAACCTGAGTGATGATGATCTTTGAAAAACACAAAAAATAGTTACTGTTATCTTTGTATGGCAGAATTTGCCTCATCACTTAAGTTTTCCATGTGACCTATTGTAGCAAACACACACACACACACACACACACACACACACACACACACACACACACACACACGCTAACTCCAATTTTTACCTGTGGAACATCACCATGTTGACCAAATGTTACATTTTACAAATCATTTAATAATCATGGCTGAATCTATAGTACTCTAAAGTTTAAGAAAGAGACAGAGAGAACAGAAGTGTCGACAGATAGCGTGAACACAGTGAATGTTGTTTTGTTGTTTGTCCAGGCTGTGTATCCATGTTAGCGAGTGTTGTTGGTTGATGCCCTGTAATTTTTATTCTGCTGCATGGTGGCTGGCAGGCCGGCACCGCGCAGCGCCCATGACATCAGCTCTCTGGGCACGCTCAAGAAACCCAAGGAACAATATTTACCCAGGGCGCTCTCATTCAACACGACACAGACAGATGCACCAACAGACTGATACATGCTTCAGATGGCTCTTACTGGGGGGGAAAAAAACAAAATGTGTTCCTACTTCTTCTCTGGCTGTTTTGGGCAAGCGTTAGGCAATTCTGGGGTGAGCTGCGTTATGCAACAAGGCTCATATAGCAGCCTTATATGGAGGCAACTTGGTGAAGATGCTTGTCCAGTTAGTACATGCCTATCGATGCCTGAGAGCAGCCTGGCAACCTGGAATCCTGGTGACGAAGGAACAAAGTGAGATCCTGAAGTCTTTTTATCTGGAAATATGCACTCTTGTCTCATACATTGCAGGAAAATAGCGTAATTCGACCTCAGAAATAGATTTCTTCCTCAGTAACAACAAAATACAATAATTATAATAGCTACAATACAATATGAAACATTACTCTCTGTGGTTCATAAACTGCAGAATCCTCCTCTCAGTCTCAGTTTTCTTCTTCTCATGATTAATGGCAGCTTTGCATGAAGTCAGAGACTGTAACCATGCATCATGCTAAGCTTAACACTTTTATTAGTGTAGTTTTTGTAATTCAAGATAGATGTGTTTTGTGTGTCCACCACTCAAGAGTGATAAACTACATGTGATACTGAGATAAAAGCCGTCATAAACATGATTTATTCTTTCTAATCCGATGATACAGTGATACAATTGTACATAATCATATCTGCAATAAATCATTATCCAGATCTATCTAGTGCTCCTTTGTGCTATCTTGAGTTGCCTTTAATAATTAATAAGTGCTTTCTTCATATGTTTTTTCCTGTGTGTCTCCATTGTTTGAGCAAGTCCTCGTCTCACCTGGAATGAAATCCTGCACCTGCCCCAGGCTTCCTGCTTGATTAAACTGGCCAGGCATGAAACGAAAGCTGATCAGAGGTCTGTAATGAGTAAAGGAAATTAAATCATTCAGTGTAATGTGTCACCACCACTCTGTCTGTTTAGACTCCCAAAATTGTAGTGGAATTCTATCTGACTGGGAAGTGTTTTGTGTTTTTTGGGGCGTTCACAAGCTTAGTGTAATGACCTGGGTGGATTTCTGCCAGAGTACAGAACAGAACATTACGAGGGTTACTGGGTTTCAGTACCAGCAGAAGTTGTATTGTGTGACTGAGGCATGTTTCAGCTGGGCTTCAACTGGGTTTCAACTAGATTTCAACTTGGTTTCAACTGGGTTTCAGCTGGGCTTCAACTGGGTTTCAACTGTGTTTCTACTGGGCTACAACTGGGTTTCAGCTGGGCTTCAACTGGGTTTCTGCTGGATTTCAACTGGGTTTCAACTAGGTTTCAGCTGGGCTTCAACTGGGTTTCTGCTGGGCTTCAACTGGGTTTCAACTGGGTTTCAGTTTGGTTTCAACTGGGTTCCAACAGGGTTTCGACTGGGTTCACAGTCGTGAGGCCAAGTGGCCATGACTCTGTATGCACAGTATGGTGTTTTGGAAAATGCATGATTACGTGAATAGAGACGTAGCTGTGGAAAATACGGGCCTCCATGAATGACATCAGGGTCCCGAACGGCAGAGGCTTTGTTTAGTCTCACCGTCGCTGACCTAAAGGATGACTCACCCAGGGTTTTCTGCACTAATGTATTCAGAGCAAAACTTACTGTATAACTCAGAATAAATATTTGCATGGACACTTTTACACTGTCAGGACGTGTCGAGCATGTAGGCTACACACCCGGTGTGTGTATCGGACCCACTCACACCGACACAAAACATCCTCAACATCTCAGTGGAGAACGCAGACAGGAAGTTGTCTGGTGTTTCACCCAGTGAAGAGCCCCTCTGTCAGGCTTATCAGTGAAGATGGCATCGCTGAGCCACGGACTGAGGTTGATGGAGCGATGAGACAGAGAGACCTGACTCCGTCTGTCACATCCTTAAATCTGTCAGATTAGCAAGATAAACGCAGACCTGATGGAGAGCAGTGGCCTGTTTTGCGAGTTAACAACGGGTTCACAACAGGAAACAGGCTCTGGCCAAAGGGTTTCTCTATAATGACCAAAAGAGGATAATACTTTACTTTATAGTGGCCTTATTAAAGGATTTTATTAACCTGTGTATTAATCTATGGAAAATATTGATTAGACAATAATATAATGTTAGTTTTAAATGTAAATCTCCCTAATGTACTGTATCTGTATCTATTAGGGAGATTATCATTAAGTACTTATGTCTAAGTACTTAATGTCTAAGTGCTTTTCCATGTGCTAATAAACAGATGAATGCACAGGAATAAAGAATAAAGAATAAACAATTCAACATATTGTACAATGTGCTATATATGCTTAAGTTTTATTACTTTGTGTTCATTGCATGACTGTTGAGTGTTGGTATTTGTGATATTGTCTTGCTTTTCTCTCTTTTTTTTTTATTAGTGTCACTGCACCAAATTCCAATCATTTCTTGTTGAAATGACAATAAAGTATTGAATCTTGAATCTTGAATCTATTGTAAAGTGTGATCTAAAACATTATTTTGATTCACAGGCTAAGAAATTTGGGTTTCACTTTATTTCAATCCACTGTTGGCTCTCAACAAAGCATCAGTAGATATTCAACAGAGTATCAGCTGACTGTCAACAAGGCAGACTGTCAGCTGGGTGTTTTCAGTTGACTCTCAACAAAATGTTCAACAGAATATCTGTGTTTTATGTCAACTAACAATAAGTTGATTGTCAAGTACAGCTGCTCAAATTACTATCAATAGACTGAAAACAACTTGGGTTAAGGTTATGGTTAGGTTTCAGTTTCGGGTTCAAGTTTAGTCACATAAAATACCTGATTAAAGTCAGGGTTATGGGACAGCAAGGCAACTGACTCGTGAAACAACTCCATAAGTAGGAATGTTTTTCTCAGTTGATTCTCAGTCTGTTGATCAGCACTTGAGATGCCACTTACAGTCTACTAGTGGTTTGTTGAATACGCGTTACTTGTCTGCTGAGACAAATCTTGTTGACAGTCAGCTAGCATGTTGTAGAGAGCCAACAGTGGACTATCAAAATAAACAGTTTCCGAAATTTGTTGTATTTTCAATATTAGGCTATCAATAATAGAGAAGTCGGGATGTAAAAATGCACGAATGGCATAATAATTAACAGATAGTATTAAATCTAGAAGCTTGTATGTTTAAGATGCTTAAATTTCAGTCTTATGTGGAAGGCGGCGGGGCAAAGGAGAGACCCACATCATCACACTGTTCACAATAGACCCTCACATCGATACCACCCGCCCCCCCCGAGTGCCTTTGTTTGTTTAGTGTTCAGTGGAGTCTATCCCGTTGATAAGACTCTGACACATTCTCAGCCTGCGATATGGGCACTGCTCAGGTATTTTGGCATCTAAATCATTCCCATCTCCTGTCCTCGGCAGCCAGCCCTCGAGTAAACATAAGGGCCCTTATCTCAGTCTCGGTCTTTGCTGGTAATTCAAGAGCTTTTTTGTCACAAGCGGTGGAAGTCTAATCAGCGGAAACCATGAATGCCTCAGTGTCGTTTGTTGGAGCTGCATTGAGAGCCGACGCAGCCCACCGCCTTTCATAGCTCACCTGGACTTCCCTGACTTTGAAAAGAACTTGTCTTGATAGCCTGAGTGTAATCTACAGAGCAGTTTTATATGGGTCATTGTGTCCCCCCCCCCCCCCCCCCCTCCTGGATCTCTAAGGCCAGATCCCAGACGCTGATAGGCCTGTTGGGACTCGATGGTTTTGGCTGCTTGCGGGAACACTGACTCGAAATGTGCCGGGAATTTTTATGCTTCTGGAAATTACGGTGCTGCATGAGATCGTCTTCATTACCCACATACCGCTGGCTCCGATTCCTGCTCTTTTTGTCAGGCGAGTTGTAGTGACCCGAGCAGGGGTTCAGGTTTCTCATGGAAAGTTAAAATAAAAGTTAAGTTCCTGATTCAGGTTGTTTCACGGTATGAACTGAAAACATTGGCTGCACTGTAGTTTGTAGCTTGGAATAAAATGGACCTACAGTATATCTCACATAAGAAACTTTTCATCTTTTTTCCTACCTATTACTGTATTAATGTTGAGTTAAACATTGTTCAACTTAACACTCAAGCACTCCTTCCCCTTTTTCCTGCCACAACAATTCAGTGTTGTTTCTTTGGGATCAAAACCTGCCAATAAGGACAAGTAAATTATAGTCCTCCAGAAATGATTAACTCACTGATTTGACATTGACCAAGAGAGAAAATCTGTGCCCTTAGGAACAGTTTCCTCAATGAAAGACCAGATCCACCCACGTGCAGCAACATGAAGCAACCTGTTCCTCCCTGTACTACAGTGAGTCACCTTCTGATGAAATCTCAGGCCCGAGTAAAAAGACTCTAGCTAAGGACTAGTTGTCTTTCATTGGAACTATATAGCCTGAAGGCTGAAGTTGGATCTTGGTCCTGGTTTCCCACAGTAACACAGTGGTATCAGCGGTCAATTTGGACAGTATTTTTTAATGTAACCTATCAAAGAAACAGGATCCCTCTAATCGCATCTAAACCCTCAGTTCTACCATCCACTGTCACTACATTAAATTAAATTGTCTAACAAATTGCTGTTATTCAATTGTATCATTTTCATGTAATGCCAGGCAGAGATTTTGTCATCTTATCCCGTGACACATGTGCAACTGCCAACATGAAATCTCTCCTGACAGGTTAAAATCCAGGAGAAAAAAAGAGGATATTTTGTTCTGAAGGTTTAACAGGGTTCCCACAGGCCTTGAAAATCCTTGAAAGTTTGTGGATTTGAGAAAAATAAGGCCTTAAAAGTTTTTTGAAAATGAATGGATGGTCTTGAAAGTACTTGATTTACAAAAAAGGTAATAAAAAGCACCCAGATCCATCAGTATCTGGAAATGAGCTCCTGAGGAAAACCCTGTGATGGACATTTGACTTGATACAGCCGCAGTTTGTTTTTTTAAAGATTTATTTTTGGCATTTTATGCTTTATTGACAGAGAGATAGGAAGGTATGGGAGAGAGAGGGGAGGACATGCAGCAAATGACCGCTGGCTGGATTCGAACTCGGGTCGCTGCGGAAAGGATTGAGCCTTATATAGTACGCGTTCTACTTGGTGAGCCACCGGGGCGCCCACAGCCGCAGTTTTAAAATGGATTTCACCAGGATTTCTTGACCTGACAAGACCACGAGTGAACAACAATGCCTCTATGGTGTCCAATTCTGACCAATGTCACATCTTACACCAAAACATGGCAATTTTGAGTCCATGAATTTCACTTAACAGGATCTTGGAAGTCACTGAAAGGAATTTGATGTCCAAGTGAGTGTGGGAACCCTGTTGTAATATAAATGATAAATGATAAGAATTATGAGTGAACAAAAACAACACCAGAAAGATATAAGTGGTTGGGAGTTAGCATAGGGATGAGGTGTGTGTGTGTGTGTGTGTGTGTGTTGGGGGGGGGGGGGGGGGGGGGCATAAATGGCAGACAAATGCATGCTGGGGGCAGATTGTGTCAGATGCAGGTGTGGCCGTTGCTTGTGGTCAAGCGCCGGTCTCTTCAGGTGCAGCCATGCAGTTTCATGTGCAGCCAGACAGAAGAGAGATCAAACCCCATTCACTCCCTCAGTAAAACTCGCGCTACATCAAACAAAGTCGTTTATTTAAACTGTGATGGTGAACACCTGCCTGCACAGAGCCATCAAAGGTGAGCAGTACACAAATCTGCTTGTGATCCCATGGGAACTCCTTGTTCTTCCTACAAAAGGAACTGGAGTACCTGCTGAACTTTGTTTGACTTTATACTTTGAATTCACTTACCATTAGTGCACATAACAATAGCGGTTTAGTTTGTTTACTTTCAGGTATACACTTACTTTTAATCTCATTTATTCATTTATTTCGGTACATTTCCAAAAAAAAAAAGATGTCTTTTAACCATAGATAGATAAAAATAGAGTATGCAAACAGCTGGGAGGATTGCATGTCTCGGTCTAATAGTAAGGCAGCAGCGTCTTGAGTCATCACACAGCCGGTTGGTTCCAGTTAACGTCTTCACAGTGACAAGATGTTAGCCAGATGAGGGGGCTCCGCTCTGCTGATGACTCACCTGAGTCCAGGCCATCTGCCCGAGGGAGAGGGAGGAGGGTGGGGGTGGGGGGGGTGGGGGGGTGGAGGTGAACAACAGAGAGAGGGAAGAAAGAATGGCAGAAAGACCACAGCACCCACAGATGAATAGGTTCAAGGGAGTGAAAGCATTTTAGGTGATATCTCACCTCGCAGATTCAGTTACACCGAGGGGAGGGGGTGGAGAAAATACAATGGGCTCAATATACGAGAGATCAAAAAAACTTTCAGATAATAGGTCCAAAATGCTGCAGGTCCATGCAGAACCTCAGGGTGACTCTGTGGGTGAGCACAATGCCAGCAAGAATCTGCCCGGGATACAGTGACTTCTCATGTTGCCCCCAAAAATCCCCCTTTTCAGACAAAAACATTTGTCAAGGCCCCTCCTGGGAAAAAGGGGATTCACAAAATGGGGATTCACAAAAGCAGAGATTGACTGTTCAAAAATATGTAACGACAGATACAGCAAAGTCTTTATTTGGTGATCTCTAACAAGTACATGAAGAAAATGATTACTGTGTTAGTCAGGAGTCGCAAACCAAGATTTGTCACAAAAGCAAGTGGAAAAACACATAGAGGGTAATGTTAGAACTACCATCATACCCCACCTAGCCTTTTGTTGTACACATCTAAGCATGGCCATGATTGCTAGAAAAAGCCAAGCCAGCCTCATTATGGAAAACTACAGGCAGGGAGCCGGTGGAAAAGTGGAGAGAGGAATCCACCTGCTGGCCAAAGCAGGGAAACATCAAATCAAGAAAGCAAAGCAGTTTTCAAATAATCTTCCAAAGAGGAAAGAGGTGACATTTTAATCTGTCAGTTGCCCTATTCAGCAGGGCTCATTAATTATGTTTCTGACCTAATTTTTGCATGACCTTTATTTTAGCATTCAGCCAGCGGTTCATTAAATCTACAAAGCACCGTCTGACTGCATTTGATATGCTAATAACTTGTTTGTTTTCCGTGCACTGAAAATTTGTTCCTCAATAAACAAAGCTGAATTCCTTTGAGGATAAGAAAAAACATCAAAAGGCCACATCGGGATGAACACATCCAATCCGGCGTAATTATCTCTCACAGCCTGTGTTAGTGGTTATTTGCTGCCAGTAAAACTAAATGGCGAGCAATAGTGTAAAGTAAATTCGTCTTTTGTTCTCAGATCCATTAAGGGTTTTTTCGCCGTGCAGGCTAGAGATGGGTCAGATCAATTCAAAGACGCAGCAAGCTGTGGGAAAGTCAAAGGACTCTTTCATCCCACCACCAGGACCATTGATGTGTCTGCTCCTTCATCTTCCCCTCCCACAGAGCTCCACCAGTCCTCAGCGCTTCAGTTTACCCAGACGGACCCTCCACATCAGACGCGAGGGACCGAAAAACAATATGATACTGTCAGAATTCAGTTTTTCATTTGGGATAAATGGAGAATAATAGATCAAAGAGGCTACGGGGGTTAAGTCTTGGCTTGTGATGCAGACGCTGTTTTTATATGAAGGCTTAACACTCCAAACAACTGTACAGTGAGGAAAACCCTAAAAACAACACTGTTAGATTTACTGCTTAGTAGATAAAAACAAAAGACCAACCTGTTTTGACTGAGCCATGGCCACAATGTAAAAGTAAAGTTAGATTTTTGTTTTTCTTTGCTTCACAGTACATTGTACACTTTGCCTACTAGAGGTTTAACACTCTCCTGCAAACTCAGATATGAAATTGAAAAATGTGACACCTACCACAGTGAAATGATTGCTGGCATTAAAGTAAAACCCACTATGGATCATTATTGAAGTTATTTGTTATCTTAAAGCCTTTGCTTGCAAATACTAACATATTAAATTGCATAATCAGTTGTATTATTGAAATATTGAACAATGAACATTAAGTAACATTTTCCCCGAAATTGGATATGTGGCATTTTAGAATGAAGCAGTTCACATACTGTTGATTAAACCATTGATACTATGACCTGACATCCTTACTGACATTGTGACCCCGATGACACATGTGATGGTCTTCTCTTCATTACACGGCAAAATCTCCAGTGTTAAAAATCAACACTATGCTAATGTTTATATCAGACCCATCAAAGTTAATTTAACACTTTTAGATAGTTTTGAACAGCCGCCTCAGAGCCATATCAGCTCTATAAGCGAACAAACAACTCTCCAATCAACACTTGTCAACTCAAAATAATTGTCACTGAAAAATCAACACTTATGGACACTGGAGAATCTGCTGTGTTCATCACTTTTAGGCTGATTAGAGCCACAATTTGGCATCATGACTGATTTTCAAACTCGGACCGAATCCAAAAGCATAAAGGCTTTTTGTTAAAACTTTTTCATGGTGGACAGTTGCATCTTGGTGGACTTTTTTTTGAGGTGTCAAAAAAAGTTGGCATCTGCTTTGCAAACCAAAAGTTACCTTCATAGTGTCTTTGCTGTCTGGTCTGCCTGTCCCCCCAAAGACCACCTGTCTCTACTGCAGAGCCAAGCCGCACTTCTATTTCTTTCTGTCTTTTTTTGTGTCACAGAGAATAATGCATGTACATCCATGCTGATTCCAGGACTTCATATCAAAGACAAAGCAAAAACAGTAATAAAGATGCTCCTTCTTTATACATGGCTTCATTAGGCCACGACACGTGATAGCTCTTTAACTCTTAACAAAAGTTTAGGATACATGTAATGACTGGTGACGAGTAGTAACTGGTTTACTGTATGGGATGGAAGGCTTCACAAATGTCCACAGAAAGATGCTTAAAAACAATATGGTACCACTCACCAAAAATGTCAGGGACTCAAAATTTAAAGGAAAAATTGCAAGATATTCGTAAAACTTGGACTACCTATTCTCCTTCTTGCTTTAACTGCCTGCCTGGACTGTTTTTTAGGCTATAAGGTCCTTGGGATAGAGTTTGTAGCTGATATATGCAGGAGTTAGGAAGTAGGAAGTAAAACTTTTGGAATGAAACGGAATGGATAAAGGCTGAGTGGGAAAGGAAGTATTTCACCGAGTTTGGGGTGCAACAACACAATGTAAGGACAAATAATTACATTTGTGTGCTTTGTGCTTACATAGTATTGTTACATCCCTATAAGTACATTATACATCAGGGATATTTTGATTCAGCAGTTACATGGGATTGTTGTGTGCTTTTCCACAGGTTACTACTGATTCATTGCGTTACAAATTGATTGCCTTTCTGAAAATAATAGCTGCACTTATAGTATAGTGGAACTGAATTGGAATCACAGGAAACAGAATTGAATTCTATTAAATTCCATGAAATTCCACTTCTAAGAGAGGTTGATGACTTTATAAATTATAAATCAAACATTATGAATCAAATAAAAGACAGTTAAACAAATCAAATATATTCAATCATAATGTATGTATTACGATTACATGTTATGCATCAAATACCACCTGAAAGGTTCCTTTAACATTTTATGATATTCAGTATTGATAATATATAATACTATTTGTATTCTCAAATATGTGGTACGAAAAAAACAAAACAAAAAACATGGAATTTCACAGAATTAAATTCAACTTCCTGAAATTCCAATTCAATTTCAATTCTATTTCCTGCAGGTTTTTTCAAATTCCAATTCCACTTCCTCAGTTGAATTTGAATCGCTGAGTTCATTCATGAATTGACCCCGACCCTGGTGTGAGTCTGCATGGATTCCCTCATGACCGAGCGCTCCATTAAACCCCATTCTGTTCACCTTCACCTCCGGGGGAGATTCCTCCGACTCGAAAGATGTCAAATGTCAGACATTTTCTCACCCTCATACCTCTGAACTGGGACACGTCTTAAAATACTGCTCTCCTCCGAGGATTGTGCCAGAACATTCAGAGTCTACATAACACTCAGCCTCCCTCCCTCCCTCCCTCCTCCAACTCTCTGACGCTCCACCGTGTGAGAAAAGATGTCAGACCATAACGCTTCACACTATTTAAAATAGCTTTCACCTGTTCTCACAATCTGTCTTCATCCTATTGGGGCTGACGGACCAATTAAAATCACTATTTGTCTCAGTTAGCTGTTATGTAAAAACACTATAGGACTGTGGCACACTGAGGTCTAAATTCAAGTCCACCTCAGCCCAAAAAGTTAGGATTTATTTCTACATTCAGGCTTGTTGTACTTCCAGTTAGGTTTTGAGTACGTCTTGTTTGTTTTTTTGTGTTTTTTCCTTCAAAATGCGTTTTGGAGGAAAACGCACACACACACACACACACACACACACACACACACACACACACACACACACGCATCCATATGCATCCATCCTATCATATCAGTTCACTTGTCAGGCGTTTTGGGGTGACGTGGCAGGAGCGAATCAGCACCGCGGACAGCTCCTGCATCCACCCGTCGTCACGGGCAACGCCCCGGTAGTAGCCTGACACTTATGAATGGCTTTTTGCTGTCGATTTTTTTTTTTTCTTAAACGACCGGTTAATGATCACAAAACACTCATTATATAGATATTTAGGCTACAGCGGATATTTGTAAAATGTATAGTTCCGTCCCTCCTGATTGGCTGAGTCACGTAAAAGCACACCTTTGACCACATAACAGTTCATGTAAATATTAATGCGCTAACTGATACGTGTCGCTTAGCAACCACGTTGTTTGGCTGCTGGTCAAGAACTATATTACTTGGCGGAAAAAAACACCAAAATATAATCATTATTGATTAAAAAACAAATGATTTTATGAATCTTTTTTTATCCCAAATTGTGTGTGTTACCGTTTTATAAAGACAGTAAGAATACCCTACGCTTGATAATATTATAGCAAACGATTACGCACATTTTCTGCGCAAATCTTTTGTTTCCCATTCATAAGTGGCTGCAGCATCATGAGGATAACTCGCCGTTAACTGTAAACTGTAAACTCCCCCTTTAAAAGCAGGCGACGGGCCCTTTAAGGGTTATGTAGCGAGGCTAGCCGATGTAGGACGACCGTGCGCGCTGCGATCCCGCTGCCATCCCCATCATGGCCTCCACACAGCCGCCGACACCACCGAGAATGAACCGACCAGCCGGCGGCCCTTCCCTTCCCGGAGCGGAGACGGACGTCAAGCCGAAGCAGAGGCACCGGTAGAGGCGAGCCGCGCCGGGGGAAAGCCGCCTCACATGCCACCCCGGTCTCCTCCATGTCTTCGTCTAAAGCCACGTACAGCTATTTGATAAAGAGGGGTGCGAACCCGGGCGGCGGCGGCGGCGGCGGCAGCGGCAGCGGCGGCGGCAGAAACATGAACACGAACAGGGATTATTCTATTAATCTGTCGGTGCAGCAAGTGCTGAGCCTTTGGGTGCAAGGCACGACGCTGCAGCACTTCACAGGTATGCAGAATAAATAGGCGCCGCTCGGTGCTCCCGGTATCCTACGTTACTGTTTTCATGTGTTTCACCCTATCAGCAGAAGTCATCAGCATCTACTGTAGAGTTGTATAGCCTGTAACGGTCGCTGTGGGCATCTCTGCGCGTCCATTTTAAAGGAGAATAACCGGCATATGACACCCACAAACCCACCGAGTACCCCGAGATGTTATCACAGCACACAAGCCGAGTGAACAGAGGAGGACAGGGGGCATCTGTATCACCTCAGACCCCCCCGCCGGTGAATAATCGCAGGGGAATGTGATGCCGCTCCTCTGTCCATGCGTGCGGAGTCAGCGGCCGACATGAATAACATCACAACATGCGGCTAATTAATCTTTCTGCTGCGTGAATGCGCCTGGGCTGTGTAGTAAATGAAGTGTTGTCATCTCCGTTCCCATCACAGACAGCCCCCCCCCCCCCCCCCTCCTCCTTTTCTTTTGTCTTGCAGTCGAGTAATCAGGGGCAGTTAGAGGCATCATCCTCAACTCTGGGACAGGCTTTCTGTCTGGGTCTGGGATGGTAGAAATAGTGAGGATGAGGATGGTGATGTGGAGGTGCAGCCGTGGCTTCATCAGATACATGGTGGTTTGTGGTTTTCTTGCGTTGCTGTGCTTCTATAATGTGAATATGTCGTTGGAATATACTGTAATGATGCATTTATAGCAAGTGACAGCAGGTGTGGTAACAGTGTGGTAAGGTGTTTCCTCTACAAGCTGGCTGTATTTTTTCTTCTCATTAAGAAGTTGACACAGCAAGATTTCTGGCCACCATCGCGTTAAAACAATGCCATTATTTTCCGGCCGTCGATACTAAGTGGTTGGAAAATGCTGAAAGGATTAGGATAGATAGAAATAAAAGGGGCAGTGTGGACAGGAACAACAGGAACCGGTGTGTCATACGAAGACAAGATGAAGAAACACATGAGTAAGAGCAAAAAGCAGAGACGGACAGGACATATGGGCATGATAGCCGGCCTGGCACAGAGCCATTTTATGAGACGGAGGGAGCTGACATCCTGTGTTGAGAAACACATCAAGCAAAAGAGGAAAAAAAAACCCCAAGAGGTAGTTAATGATGCTGACTCAGCAGGAAGCAGATGCACATGTAGAAGTTTGCGGAAGGAGAGTTTGCAGCAGCGAGGGGGAAAGCGGTGAGGAGTTGACACCCAGACGTTTGGCAGGACGCACCACGCTGCCACCCGATCCCCTCAACCTCATAGTTTATACCTACCAGGTGAAAAACGACCTCCTGAGATATTAGATAAGGTCAGCGGAGAGCGTGTGAGCCTCGAACAACAACAACAAGAGCAATACAGACTATTGAAGCAGATGTACATGTTTTTTTAAGATGTGACAAACCGCGGCCTTTTCTTTCAGGACCCGGGCGATTGCTTAAGCAAATGGATTTCCTGTTAATGTTTCGCACTATAGCGGCAGTTTCACATCTCATTTCCTCAAGTTCAGTATCTCAGCAAACCACAAGAACAAGATGTTTGTGTTATATGGTTTGCACAGTCGGACACACTTTACTGTACACAACATGTATCTTCTGCTTTTGCACTTTTTGTTTGCGTGCAAAAGGCAGATTTAAAAGACCATGCATCCTCAAACTTTGTCCAGATGTCTGCTGGATTTCACTGCTATACCGTTGATTTAGCAGACATCTCTTTGTCTCAGGCTTGCTTCACTTTCAAGTCCTCACTTGAATATCACGTCACACACACACACACACACACACACACACACACACTTGTATTGGAAACAAGGAGCATGCTGTAGGTGATAACTTTGAGAGGATTCACCTCAGATTTGCAGCGCCTGTCACGGGACAATGTCTTTCTTTCTTGGAGGTTTATTACAAGACAATAGCAGTGGCATTACTGCTAGCCAGCCATGTCCCTTCTCTCCCTCTCTCTCTCTCTCTCTCTCTCTCCTCCATGCCGGGGGAACAGATCCATCCATCTCCCCCCTGAGAGGTGAACTCAGAGCTTCATCAGCTCGGCACCCTGCTGCTCTCTCCCTCTCCTGTACGCCGCTTCGGGACTCTGTGGCCTTGCTTGCTTTCGACCGTTTGCTGTTCTGCAGCGGCCTCTGCGGTTGTCCGACCTCTTATCAAGGGACCGCAAACATAATTCCCTTCTCCTGTTTTTTTTTTTTTGTGCTTCATGTCGACACGCGAGCCCTAAAGCTGCCGTGCTGACAAAGACTTGGGACCGTGGCAGGGGATTAGCAGAAATTAATGGTGCGCTCTCACTGTGGGCCTGCGTTTGGGTTGTAACTCTGAACATGACACAGCACTTGAACTACAGACATCTCTCACCCATGGTCCTCTTTCTGAGCTATGATTGTGTTCGCACCGGTTCACACCCACCCACACACACACACACACATATACTGTATATATCTAAAGGTGTGGGAAGACACACATGCATGCTAGTCTTTTTTTCAGCTGTGTTCACATGCCAAAATCTGGTAAACATAAAAAAAAAGAAACCAAAAAATTGCTTAAAAATGTACCTAAAAATGTAAGAATTTATGCACCTGACCCATTTTCAGTGCTATTTCATGTGTAGACACTTAAAAGGTCAAGGGTCATTTAAAACTTGATTACTCTCTTGTACAATAGATCAAGTTTGTAATTCATCATTGAGTTCATGAAGAACTCAATAAAACTGACTGTCAGAAAGTTGACTCTCATTGATTTATCCGGCAAAGACAGACTTTACGGGCATTTGGCGCTCGCCGGGTGTTCATTTCGGACCCGTCCCGTAAGTGGTTTCTTTCAGGGTGTGGTGTTACTTGTGTCGGTCATGGGATACGACTGAGGTGGGGTTTTGTGGGACATGTCCTCCGCTGCCCCTGCTCGTTCCTATGTGGAGCGTCCTGTAAATCCGTCCGGGCTTAAGTTGGGCGACAGATGCCTGTGCAGCCCGGACCCGGTGTGGAATCCTAATGGAGCTGGCTGGGATGCCTCTCTCTCTCTCTCTCTCTCTCTCTCTCTCTCTCTCTCTCTCTGTCTCACCCCGTCCCTGTCCCGTCCCAGACGTCTCTCTCTCTCTCTGCCGGACGGGTGACGGTGATGGGAAGATAGTGGTAGACGGATGGGGCGCTTCACTGCGGCCTTGATTCGGGCCATGTGTGATCTCACCGTGTGTCGCGGCCAGTCAGGCAGAACAAAGAGCCGTTGTGTTACGGCGCTGTCACATCTCTCTCTGCCCGGCCTGACAGCTGACGGCCCGATCAATACTGGAGGTAGGCACTCAGTAGATTGTGCAACAACAAGGTTAAACGGATATGCTAAAAAGAGTTGCCTCCGGGCGAGGTTTGCATCGGAAAATACTTTGGAATCGAATGCTCAGAACGGGGCTTCAGATACTTCCATCACACAACGATGTCACGTTTCCTGTTTATATCCCAGCGCCCAAACAAAACAGGCTCGGTCCTTTTTGCGTGACATTCCACCGCTTTGGACCGGTTCATGGTCGTTCCTATCCTTCTACACCCCCCCCCCCCCCCCCAGTCCCATCTCTTTTCTTCTGGAATAATCTCCTGGCCAACTGGCTTTTCCTTGCTCCTACTGTGCCAGTGGGGCCAAGCGAGGCCCCTCTCTGGCCAAGTGTGATGAGGCCCTGGCTCTTTATGCAAAGCCCGTCTGTGAGAGCCGGTGGCCCACGAAAAGAGGGAAGAGAGGGATGAGGAGGAGGACGAAGAGGAGGAGAGAGAAGTTGAATAGGGCTCTCTCTCTCTGCAGGCTGACCTCTGATTCGGTCCAGCCTACTTCCTCTGGAAAGCTGTTTAGTACTGTTTTGTTTTGTTTTTTGCCACAAAATCAATTATTAAGGCAAGGCTGTCTGTGCCTGTAGGGATGCATGATATGTGTTGTCAGAGATAACAGTTGTGTTTGTTGGAGCTCCATAGCTGCATAATTGGGTGATTGTTGGCGATTCGGGTTTAACTGAACAACTTACGCTTTTTTTTTGGGGTTTCTGCAGCGGTAATCAAAAGAGCAGTGCAAGAATGTGAAATTGTTTATCTTAACGCTTCAACTGTATGCCTTTAAACACCTTAAACCACCACAAAACGCTCATGTTAGGTGTTGTTCCGTACAAGATATTCCATTCACCGCTGTAATCTGTCGCTCCAGCCTCGAGTTCAGGCTAAAGTCTGGCTCTGAGCGGTGTTGTACATCTCACCTCAGGTCCATTACCACGCCCGGCTGCCTTCCTGATGAGCCCTAACTTGGGTTGTGGCTGCTGTAGATTGAAATCCTCCCCGCCTGGCAGAGAGGCGTGCAGCCCCGATCTGTAGCCGCTAGCTCTACTTTCTGAGCCGAGGACTGTGATTTGTAAATCTGTAAAACTGCATCAGTGAATCTGTCAGCGGCGATAATTCAGTATTATCGTTTATCGTCTTTCAGTGGAGTAATATCGTGATGATATGATGATGTTGTGATATCGTGACAGACTATTCTGCTGTCTAAACTGATGATAACAAGCACATTGCATTTAAAGAATGAGGTATGGTAGGAATATTATTTAAAAATTTCAGTTTTGTTTGAGGTCACATGCTAATATTACCATTCAGTTCAATGGGATGAACATTCATTTGATTATTTAACGTGTGATTTTGCATACGTGAGCCATATTGTGATATATATCGATATCGAAAAAGTCCTTGTGATTATCATGATATTGATTTCAACCATATCGCCCTAGATCAACATAGCAGGGAATTCTTTCTAATCAATAAAACAGTGTATTTTCTTTTTTTTTTAATTCCTGACTATCCTATTCTTCACTTCTGCATTAATCCTTGGGGATCAATACATTTTCATCCTGTCTTATCTTAACCAGAGTTATGCCTAACCTCCTAGCAGTGTGCAGTGTAAATATCCTGCTTACAGTCTCTCAGGGCCTTTTGAATCTGAGCTGTCGAGTCGCCCATCTGTTCAGTCAGAAATTCTTGGAAGACATTGACATCCTGTAGCCCTTTTTCTTTTTTTCCTTTTTTTTTATCAGACTGTACTTGCTTCGGGCCGTATCTGATCACCCCCCCCCCCCTCCCCTCTCTCTCCTGTCTGTCTGTCTGTGGTGTGTTTTCTCTCCCCTGTCAGAGATGTGGTACTGGGTGTTCCTGTGGTGTCTCTTCTCCTCGCTCTTTGTCCACGGGGCGGTGGGGCTGCTCATGTTAGTCATGCTGCAGCGCCACAAGAGGGGCCGCCTCATCACCCTGGTGCTGGTCAGCGTGGGTTTCCTGGCCTCCCTGTCCGGAGGGGTCATCACCAGTAAGTCCAGTTACTCCCCCCGTTTTTTTTATTTTAATTTATTTTTTATATCCTTCTTTTTTTTTTTTTTAGACACTGACCTCGCAGCGCTCACACCCGCTCAACCAGAAAGAGACAGGAGGTGACTTAGAGAGAGAGAGAGAGAGAGAGAGAGAGAGAGAGAGAGAGAGAGAGATGAGGATGGAGGGACTTTCTGTGTCAACTCCTGTCAACCGAAGGAAGAATGGAGTTGACACAGAGAGACAGAGAGAGAGGAAGAGAGAGAGTGACAGAGGGAGGGAGGGAGGGAGGGAGGGAGAGAGAGAGGGAGGGAGAGAGAAGAAGGGAAAGAGGGAGAGAGTGACAGAGGGAGAGCGAGAGGGAGTGACAGGGAGGGAGAGAGAGACAGAGAAAGAGTGACAGAGGGAGAGAGAGAGAGAGAGAGAGTGACAGAGGGAGGGAGGGAGGGAGAGAGGGAGGGAGAGAGAAGAAGGGAAAGAGGGAGAGAGAGAGAGAGAGTGACAGAGGGAGAGAGAGAGGGAGGGAGAGAGAAGAAGGGAAAGAGGGAGAGAGAGAGAGAGAGTGACAGAGGGAGAGAGAGAGGGAGGGAGAGAGAAGAAGGGAAAGAGGGAGAGAGAGACAGGGAGAGAAAGACAGAGGGAGAGCAAGAGAGAGTGACAGAGGGAGGGAGAGAGAGTGACAGAGGGAGGGAGAGAGAGACAGAGAGAGAGAGAGAGTGACAGAGGGAGACAGACAGAGAGAGAGAGAGAGAGAGCGACAGAGAGAGGGAGAGACAGAGGGTCTTGCTGTTTCCTTCTTCTACATCCCCTTTTTGCTTATGTAGCACAGTGAGTCTCAGTCTGTATTTCCGATGTCTGTATATGTCTACCTGTCTGTCGCTGTCTGTCACCGGACACAGCGCTGCGTTGCTGGCTGCCTGCTTTCTGTCTATACTCTGTGTTTTTTTGAATCTGAACGTATACAGCAATTTGTCTGGCTTCACTCCACCATGCACAAGGCATAAATTTGAGCGTTGCATTGTGTTCGGTTCGGTCCAGGCAGAGTGCTGGAGCGTGGTCGCAGGGTGTGTAAATAGACCTAAATCTCTCCGAGCGTAGGACAGCAGCTCTGGAGGGCACACTGAATGAATCACTCTCAATCACAGATGCAAGCCGGCCCCGAAATAGAAAGACACTTTATTATTAATGTGTAGCAAGCAGGGAGAGCCGGCTATTGACTGTGCGCACCCCCCCCCTCTCCTCCCCTCCCCAGCCGCCCTCCACCCCATGTGTACACTAGATTGGCTTAAACTCTCTGTGCAGCGGGGCAGAGCAAGATGACAATCTGAGCCCAGTAGAAGTGAAGGAGAGGTGATGTTATGTTAGAAAGGTGAGGCTTCGACATTTTAAAGGCAACTTTATCTCTCAGTTTTAGATTCAAGATTCAAGATTCAGTACTTTGTTGCCATACCAACTTATTTGTTAGGAATTTGTCTCATAGCAGCATAATATAACAGAAAAGACACATGATAAAATTCATGACAAAAACACATGACCCCCTCCCATCCTACCCCATCAATAAAAAAAAGTGAAAAATGTATCTATGGATGTAAGACTTTAAAAACCACAAATTACAAGAATTTATTTAGTGTGTACAGGAATTTATTTAGTATGTACAAGAATTGATTTAGTATGTGTTGAACCAAAATAAGGCCGCTCTCTTTCGATCCCGAGATTATAGAGATTTAAAGAAAAAAAAAAAAAAGTTTCCTTGCGATGTTCTGTTGCTGTCTGTTTCCATGGCGACGCTCCAAACGGCATATTGTGAGGATAAGCGTGACAAACTCTCATAGGAAGAGTGGCGAGTCAACTCAGTATGTGGGTAGACATTCAATAACACCCCCACTAGCTGTGTGGAGCCACAGATGAATGCTGCCCATCTTTGAACGGCCCGTCTGTGTAAATATTCACACACAGAAAACGTCACTGGCTTTTGTGTGGGATACTTGGCTGCCGGCGGCCGCCGCGCTGAGAGACAGAAAAGACGAGGAAGGATGTGCTTGTCCTTTGTGCCCCTCGTTATAAACGCACAGTCTGCGGTAATGGTGACAGGCCGTGACAGACAGGCGTGTTTGCCCGCTCGCCCATCTATTTACTCTGTGTGTGTTCATGCTTATGATGTGTGTGTGTGTGTGTTTTTTCCGCCCTCAGGCGCGGCGGTGGCGGGGGTGTACCGCGTGGCGGGGAAGGACATGGCCCCCCTGCAGGCCCTGGTGTTCGGCGTGGGCCAGACCACCCTCTCCGTCATCATCTCCTTCTCACGCATCCTGGCCACTCTGTGAGGCGAGCGTTGCGCCACATGGACAGACCAATCGGAGGACAGCAGACCCGGGAGAGGAGAGGAAGAGGGAGAGGAGAGGAGAGGAGGAAGAGGAGACAGAGAGGGAATGAATCGAGCCAATCAGAGACTTTACGGGTGCTCACGTTAAAGAGCGTCGAAAAGCACGGCCAGGGTTTGAAGGGAAAGGAGAGAGGATGGAAAAGCTCTGGACGTTTGGGGCTGAAGGCAGGAGAGAGAGAGAGAGAGAGAGAGAGAGAGAGGGAGAGAGAGAGAGAGAGAGAGAGAGAGCCCCCTAGTGTCTCTGTTCTGTTACTGCCACAATCACAAGAGCCCCTTCAGTGCGGTTCAGAGGGAACTCAATGCAGGCCGGTCGTCTTCGCGTCGGAGAGCAGCAGCACTAGCAGGACGAGACGGCACCATCCTCAGCTTCTGTCGAGCGGCGGCACGTCCTGGACTGAAAGCCATTGTTTTGGGTGCGTTCTCCAGAGTTACATCAGTTCTTCGTGCCAACGGCCCCTCTCTGGGACATCCGGATGCCTTTGTGGCCGTCTCCACTGACTCTTGAAGGCTTTCTGTTGCACTCGTGGGGGGGGGGGGGGGAAACCTCATTTAAAAAAAAAACAAAAAAAAACACAAAAACAAAAAAGTGACGACCTGTAATTAATTGTGATGATCTCGTGATGATCGTAATGCACTTTAGGTGCCGCTGTGAGAGCAGAAGTTGAGCAGTGAGGGTTTGTCGAGAGCGTCGCAACCCAGCAGTGTTCATCAGCAACTTTTTTCAGTGTTAAGATCAGCCTCGCCAACTAGGTCTTCTCAACTTTCGATTACAGATTATCATAACCATTCCTGTTTCTTAAGTGGTTTGACGACGGCTGCAGTGCTATTTCACCGACCTACTCAATAGCAGGATGCAGCTTTTGAAATTTGCACTTTCTAAATGTTGGAAATCCCCCTGTATGCCTAAGAGGTCTGAGTAGAGAAATCAGTAGACGTCTCAGTTGAGCGTTACGGAGGAGATAACCAGCGTCCGTGCTACGTTCAGTTTGTCTTGTTGAAATATTGTATCATTGTGTGCCAATAAGAACTCTGATCACGGAGTTAAATAAGACAGGGGGAAAGCCAAGGCATGAGGACAAGCCCTAAGTACTGCAAACATTTAAAAAATGGGCGTGCACTTGGTTGAATTTGCCTTGAGCAGTTTCATTCAGGTCTGGTCAGTATTAGATCAGTGTTAGGTTTCCCATATTCAGGTTCAGAGGAAGAGTATTGGGACTAACTGCGGTGAAAAGGGACGCAGTCTGCTTGTTTGTGTTGCTGCTTGAGAGTTAACTGATATATTTTCAGACAAACTGTGTCTGCGAGTCCTGGCTAGTGCAGATTTACTGTATGAGGCTGGATCCATCCCTCCTTGGCCCGCCATAGTGTTAATAACATTGTCTGCACTGCTGTAAATTCCCCAAGGAAAGCCATCTCTCCCTGGAGAAGGTCAGACTCATTCTGCTGCTCAAATAGCCGTTTTATATGGCTCCCTGTGTTGTTGTTTTTTTTTGCCAATCCAGTCTCGTTTTGTTTAACCCATGTTCCTTAAGTTTAACTTTGCATATTGCACTGAAATTGATCTGCCTTGTTTTAGCACAGTGTGCGATGATACTATTCTGGTGTGTTCCCGTATGAATCCAGTATACAGAGTTGTTATACACAGGAACCAGTGATTATATACACTGATAATCTTGTTTCGGAGAGGGTTTTGGTTTCAAAAGACTACATTACCAATAGCATTTGGTAAAGCATACTGTACAGGATTATGACGAATGTGATTTATCTGCTGTATTAACAAGCTACACAGGAAATATCTTGCTGATACACCGGTTTGAGTTCTTCACTCCTAGTATTGAAGAACAGCAAGGTACTCTGACTTTTTACCTTACCATTATATTTACTTTCAACGCCCACTACCTATTTAATTGGTCTATAAATCCTCCCAACAGTGAAACCGTTTCCCTTGTATACTGCACCAGACCCAGGGTGGGAAGTGTTAGGTTGTAATGCCAAAGTATCTCTCACATCCTAGCTTTATTTGTCATCTTTTTCTCGTTTGATTGTTATCATCGCCAAGAATTAGTCATATGATGAATTTTGTTCAGTTTTAGAAACATTTGCACAGTGGCACGGGTATCAAATCACCCTCAGACTTGTGGTACAAGTTCATAATACTGTACTTGGTGTGACAAAGATGATGATATCATATCTGTGACCTAAATGTGCGTGCTGTGAGATTTTGTAGCTCTAAAGGTAATTGAATTGCCATGTGTTTCTGTGAGTTATGTAATTGACACGACTCACCTTCAGTACCAGCTCGGCACACAAGAGGGCAATATTGCACAGAAGTGAGTTAGCAGCCTGAATGGAAAGATGATTGTGGACTTGAAAATGTTGAAAATGCTACAGAGTGTTTTGATACCGTCATTTGACAAGATATTTTCTATTTAATCCTATTGTTTGTTCATTCGCCTGCCAGAACCTTTCCCCAAAAATGAAAAGCATAAGAGTTGTTCTTATTCGGAAAGTCATCTGAAAGCCCTTTTTATCCACTGGACTGTCTGCACATAGACCATACTACTCATTTGAATGTTTTAGCTCAATTTCAGGGACCAAATGTGAGTTATTGCTGGTGACTCACCTGCTGTAATAGCAGTGATATCTATGTGAAGCTGTGCTCGACAGTTTCTGCATATATGGTTCATAGGAGACGTGACATTTGAGTGTTGTTTTGCTGTATTTGGTGTCGGTCTGTGTGGTTGTGCATGTGAGTACTACTAGTATAACATTATATTAATTTATTTTCTTTCATAAGGGGTTGGACACATTCTTTACCAGACCTCTGAAGCGCTCTGTCTCGATCAAAAAGGGTATAAAGGACCTAATTGTAAGTGACACTGTGTTCGGAGAGGCAGTCACAGCAGTTCACTGAGCAATGTCTTACATAATGTGTTGGAAACCGGTTTTTATTTACTGTTTCAAGGTGTTAAGAACTACTTTTCTGCCAACAAAATTCCAAGCACTGGACGTCTAACGATAGCTGAAGTTGTTAGATCAGTGCACTTACATCCTGTACTGTATATAGCCATAATGTACAAAGTCTTCACTGGGCGGGTGCGTATCAAGACCAGATGTAACCAACACACTAACCTTTGGATAGTATTTTGATATTCACACACACACACACATGCATTCGTCTGCTACAGTACAGTACAGTGACCATGCATCGCAGTGTTCATGCTTGTGCCATGATCGGTGATCTGAGTGTGATGAGTGAGAATATTGGTTTTCTGCTTTATAGGCTCTGTGATTTGGCCATTGTCGAAGTGGGTGGATGATACCGTGTGTACTGCAATACCTAAAGAGACACCCAGCAACTAATAATCCCCCTTAGTCTTTAAAATGCCATCGCACAGCAGCGAGACGCCCAGCTCAATAATCCTGTCTCTTTCATAGGCTTATAACTACTGCTGCCCCCTCAGCCCACTGTTGTACAAATGCCACATATTCTCCATGGATCCGTACTATGTTCCCCCTGTGATTGCATGTGCAATGCAACTCAGATAATGTGTGAATGGATTATGGACAATCCAACAAGAGACAATGTTGTACAAAACCCAAAGTGGCACTTGTAGATACTGTATAATATGTTCTTTTTTAATTTTGTACCAGCCAAACAGCTGATGTTTATAACTATTGCCTATTTATGTACAAATTGTTCTCCTGTACATACTCAACAGTCAGTTGAAATAAAAATGTTTTGCAGTATAAACACTCAGAGGTGCTGTTTCCATTTCCTCAGATGTATTGAGCGGGTTCTTCGCGGCCTCCATATGTCTACCTTATCTTGTTATAAGTGCTGCGGCAGTGTCGGCGGTGTCTTTCTGCATCACTCTTTCACAGGAGCGGCGGAGAGCGTGATAACATCCAAAGAGTCCGTTGTGCTTTTTTCCCCGTCTCTTTCCTCCCTCCATCCATCTGCTGTCTTCCTCCTCTGTGCCCCCGCTGTTACCATCGCTCTCCCTCCGGTTTCTCCTTCCAGGTTTCTGTCCGTTCCCCCTCCCTCCTCCTCTCTCCTATCATTACTTAGAGGTGGAAAGAGCTTGGAAGTATATTACTGAAGGACAAAGTTCTCCTACTTTAGGTAAATTTCACTCAAGTCAGAGTAAGAATATCACGGCAAAGTTGTCAGTGTTAAAAATCAACACTATGCCCGTGTTTATTATGCCAGTTATCCTTTTACTTTGAGTGATTTTGTACACAGCAAAATTGTCAGTGCTAATTTTTTTTTCTGAGAGTTAAAATCAACATTATGCCAGTGTTTCCACACCCACCGGAGTTAATTCAACACTTAAGATAGTTTTGAACAGCTGTCCAGGAGCCATATCAGCTCAGTGAGGAGTGGGAAATTTACTGTGTATTGTGGATTCAATCCAATTTGAGCTTTCAGCCATGATGCCAATTTGGGCTATAATCAGTCTAAAAGTCATGTACACAGCAGATTTTTTAACTAAAGTAGGAGTAATACATTTCCATGCTCATTCCACCTCTAAGTAATGATTTTTAACACTCTCAGAGTAAAATTAGCACTGACAATTTTGAATAACTCACTAAAATACTCAATTACATTTGAGCAGAAAGCATTGATATTTTGTGCAGTTTCCAAAACTCCCGCCTCAGAAATTGCCCATTTTGCGTGGCTCTTGCAAATCATTTGATCGGCCATGAATCCAAACTGATTAACTGTAAATATATACTGTAAATAGCTAAAATAGCTATACACTAAATAGATAAAAATCAAGCTCACTCAAGTAGAAGAGTAAATATTTAAGAAATGACTCAAGCCTAAGTGAAAGTACAGTATCTAGTCACTTTATGAGCTTTACTAGCCCTTATGAACCATTATCCATTGTGCGTCTGTGTCTGCTGTGTTGTCTGTGGCTTCAGATCTGTCATCTCCAGTCACGCCTCGTCTCCTGGTGTCTCAGACTGGGCTGGAGGCGTCGGACGTCGACTCAGAGATCATCAGAAAGAGCAGAAAGACGTGTTGTGTCTATAGCCTGGGTGTGAGGAAGTTGGCTTGTTTTGACTAGGTGGTGTAATACCCCAAAAAAGCACCCAGTACGTGATGTTTCACCATGGTAACGACTTAGGGTAGGACCGTCTAGAAGTTTTTTGATTGTAGCCATGACTCCATGACGGGACAAAACACAATTCAGACCTGGACACAATTGGTTATTCATACATCTGATTTGACATTTCGATGCTATTTGAGCCGTGTGATGTGAAAAGACTCGACCACCAAGGCAGTTTTTCCAAGGTTGCTTAAGGTTTCCACACCTCAGTACAGCATGCCTGCAAGTCAGCCATCTATGGTGTTAATGTGATTATAATGTGTGCGGAGGGGAGACTGTGAATCACAATGATGGAATTTAATCAGCCTGCTTGTGGATTTAGAAAAGACAAAGGTCCCAAGTTGTTATCACTCTGTTTTTGTTATTTTATTCTTTAATGGTGGAGAACAGCGTCCTGACTGGGCTTCTGGTTTCCACTCAGCCTCCGTGCAGATGGCAGTTTTATAACCAATGAGAGAGCGGCTGAGCAGAGCTGATAAGGGGTCAGCGGCTGCTCTGTGGGGCAGGAAGTGTTTCATAACTGTGACTCTGGTACATATAATCTGACCATGGAGTGTGTGGTAAACCGGTAAAAGTGTATAAAGTGTGTGCCAGCATGTGTGTGTGTGCTGTACAGGGGAAACAATGCTGTTTGTACCCTTAAAAATTCCTTAAACCACACTGAACCTCTGCAAAATGTGATTGTGTGATTGATATGTGTTTCATTTTCCTAAACAGGAAATCTGCCAGGTTGATTTCCTGTTTTTTGACCAGAAATTCAGAGTGTCCCGTAAATCAGCGTTTAAATTCCTGGAAATATCAGTTTGCGAATCTCTTACTTTCCAAGGATGCATGTTTGTTATCCGGAAGCGCAGCAGGAAGCCATGTTTCTGTGATCTACTTCAAACAGACAGCTTGTGTATGACAAACAGGCCTGTGATACTGGATTCATACGGGTCACGGCTCTCTAAAAGCCATTAAGTGCTTATGTCATCACGGTTTAATAGTCTAGTCATGTTATACACACATAGAAGCAAACAGAGGCAAATGAAGAGCTTTTCATTTGCTGAAATCCAGTGGTTGAAAGAATACTAGAATGTCCTACTCAAGTAGAAGTATTGTTACTTTGCTGATACTTTACTTAAGTAGAAGTTAAAGTACTGGTGTAAAAAATCTACTTAAGTAAAATTAAAAAGAAGCACATTTAAAATGTACTCAGAGTAAAAGTTAGCGAGTTACTTTTTAGAAAAGAGAACGTTGTTAGATGTGATATTTTCCATGCAACTCAAACAAAATGATGAGAGTTCAAATTAGATTGTTTTAATTGGAAAATTAAGAAAAGACAGATTACTCTTCTCTTCTTGGTGATTTAAAATTCGCTGCCAATGGCGCCACAATTTATGATTGTCCAATTTCTGATGCTTATGGAGAGCCACAACATCTGTACTGTTTATTAATGGATGTGATTTAAAATGTAATTCTTCAGCAAAAATGTACTTAAGTAAAAGTAAAATTACTGACTTTAAAAAATATTCCAAAAAGTACAAGCACACAAAAAAAGCTACTCAATTACAGTAACTGGAGTAAATGTAATTCGTTGAAATCGCCCTACAAGCCCCTTCTAAACTAGTGAATGCTTGATACTGTGGATGTTACACTATATACAGCACATCAAAGCCTCTTTATGTATTTACAGATCTTTTCCAACACTTCGCCTTGCCGATCCAAACACACCATCACAAAGTAAAGGCTCCTGGCTCCGAGAATAGCCCTCTCACTCTGCTGCCCACCGAGCCACTCGCTGCTATTGTCTTATTGTTTCCTCCGCAGGAAATACTCAAGAGTTGAGCATGAGTGCAGACAAGGGGATTGCATGCTTGCTTTGAAAAAAAAACACCCGTCCAACAATGGCTGGAGCCGGCCCAAGTCTTTTGACCCGGCAGATCGCTTCGCATTATTGACCTCGCCTTTTGTGCTCGGTGACTCGACTCCAGTTGCTCGAAATGTATATAAAGTGCAGACAACAGACAAACAGTCCATGAGTCCAGTCTCCAGCGCCTGGGATCTCCGTCTGGGGTTACTGTCGGACGGATCCTCCCGGCCCTCCTGTACTGTAACATCCTAGACATGGCTCATAGTCTGCTCAAGTGTCAACACAATGCACTCTGGGAAAGGTCGGGGAGTGCGTATAATGGGATTACAGTCAATTGAATGCCAAAAAACTACTTTATTCCTTTGTAGTTTTCCAGTAAAAACACAGTCATTCTGAATTTAAGCTTTGTTGATGTGATTATAAAGAGACCATCCCCAGTTCTTGGGCTGATAATGAGCCATCAGTGCATTTGCAGGGAAAACATTGGTATTACTTGTTGGATTAGTCAGAAAAAAAATGCTTTCAGGGTTTATAATAAGGGTTTATAATGGTTAGCAGATGGTAGCAATAGCAGATGGTGATAAAACTATTCATATTATAGGCTGTAAATTGGAATAAAATGTCTATTCAGCACCAGATTACATAGATTTGGAGGCAATCTAAATGTAGCTGAAAGTAATCATATTTAATCACATTTTTTGCATGAGTCAGTTTAATGAAATGCATATTGGAGGTAGTCATCCCCATCCTGACTCTGGGACAGTTTTGCAATGTCTGTCCTGTTTTCCCTTGATATTAACAGATGACATGAGAAATAATCTCTTTCTTCGCCCCCATTGTTTTTAGCTTCTCTTTCTTGGAGTGAACAATGTGGGATCCTGGACCCCGCCGGGCTTCCTCTTCGGAGGATCCCTCCTTTGTCGATGATTAGTTTCTGACGAGGGACTATTGTCTGGAGCAGCAGCGGTCGCGTGCGAGGGACGCCGCGGCGGACATCAGCCAACTGGCTCAGTCTCCGACACCAGACAGGACCATGAACTCACAGAATGACTAAGGCCTGAAAAAAACCCCTTTTGAAATGATGGATGAAGTATTTGCTTTTTTATTAAAACAAAGGCACCCAAATTCATCAGTACACCTCTGCTCTCTAGACCTTTCTCTTCGCATCAACACTTCACATCCTGAGAGTAAACAATGGGATCTAATTTTGACCAATGTCATGTTTTACCCCAAAACATGCCCATTTTAAATCTTTGAAATTCATCAAACAAAACCCTGAGATTAATTGAAAAGTTGTTGAATTTCATGTCCAAATGAGTGTTTCAACCCTGAATTGTGTATCATTCAGTATGGATTGTGTTATGGAAAATTGACCATAATGGATAGTTGGAATTTACTGGAATAAAAGTTGTGGAGATTATAAATCATCAGATACAACATGGCAGCATAACACTTTAATAAATGCATGGACATGAGTACTCAAAAAACCAATATAAAACATAATTTATTACATTCTGACAGGTTAAGGATCCCTGTTTGACACCCAACAGATTTCACAGCAGTGTTTTTCCCGTTCTGAAAGGACTTGGACGGCCACAGTATTTCACATCTGTTGTTCTCACTGAAAGCCACAAGAGAGCAGCATCACATTCTTCATCCTCAGTCTGCCGGCTCTCCGGCTCCGACCGCATCACCCACCGGGATCCCCACGGCGATTCATCATCTTCGGAGCCGCGGGGACTGATGAGCCCATCGCTCATTCGGCCAGTCAATAGCCAATCCAAGCAGGGATGATCTGCTGTAAACCGCGGCATTGGCCTTATATTCACCTGTGGCAGAGTGGGGAATGATGGACTGCTCCCACATCTGGGCATCTGTTGATGTTGAAGCAGCTCTCTCTTACACACTGTATATGGCTTGAACTGGGAGAATGATTGGGACAGTGAATGGAGGAATGGCCTGTTACATACTGGTTAACATGTTTTCTTTTTAAACTTTATTTATCCAGGAAAAATTGACTGAGCATACACACTCGTCTTCACATTCACACAGCTGCACATTATTCACACCTGGGAATAATTCACACCCAGCGCAACCACACTCTTCTACTGGTGGAAGATTTTTCCGGTTTGGGAATTGAACCAGCAACTCCGATCTTAAGCCTGCTCCTCTAACCTCCTGTTAATGTGTGTGGAAATGACAGAAGCATCCAGCAAGTTTTGGCGTTAAATCTGTCTCCTTCGCCTTTTCCCCTTTTCCCTCTGACTGAATTTTCTTTCCGGTTGGACAAAAGCTATTTCGCATCACGATAAGAATCTCTATTAGACGGGGATGCGTGTCTTTGAGGATCAACGGAGACACGTTTTACACGGTGTGATAAGACCCGCCGCGTCTCTCAGCTGAGATAGCATCACGCCGCACAACGTGTCGGATGCTTTTCAGACACTCGACGACTAAAGGATTCCCTCCTTCCATCCACTTCGGCGCTCCGTTACGTAACGTCTTCACATGGACTGTGATAGTAAAGTGCCTGGTGGTTTCTTGATCCAAATGAGTTGTGCTATAAACAGGCATCGTCCTCATCAATAATGGATTCCCTCCATGAAAACGTTTGTCGTCCCTGTTCTTCAAAAATCACCCAGTCTCCCCCCCTGTGTCCTACTTGGATAGTTATGTAACTCTACGCTGGCAGAAAACTGAAATGCCACAGACGGGAAAGATGGCATTGTTCAAGATGGCGGGGACAATGGCGGCCCCCTATCAGGCCCCCCCCCAGCCCTGCCAGCCCGGGCCCCCCCTCCTTCCCGTCGGACCCGGCCCTGACATTTTGATTGAGCGCGGCGGGGCCGAGGTAACGAGCCACCGCTGCGATGTCGCTGCTGATTTGAGCTGCTGCGTCTGCCGTCCTGTGACTTTCACAACAAGGGGAGGCCATTTTTATCCCGGCCATTACTCTCAGTCCACTAGCCGGGATGCTGACCTTTCCACCGGCGCTCGTTGAGAAGTAAATGCCGATTAGCGTCGCTGTACTGAACTGGAATGTGACAGTGACGGCTGGCAGGTGTGAGCTGAGGCAGCAGGTTGCTGTGCACCGGATGAGAGATTTTCCAGGCAGGTGTGGCGTTATGTAATAAAACATAATGCTAGTTTGTGCTGACTACAGCCTCTTAAAATAGTGTCTGCGCACCAAATCTGATCATTTCTTCTAAATCCTTGTTAGAGGGCCAAGCAGGGGAGAACGGGGTAAGTTGAGTCTGTGGGTAAGATGAGCCGCCCCTTGTTTCCAGGCAACCATACACAAAATGAATCATGTGATCACACATTTAGGAAGAGTGATTCATTTCCCTCATGGTAAAGATGTCATGATTCTTGCATCTAAATGGAACTAGATACATTTGAAGATGTATTATATAGTATATTAGTTTAAGGCTTTATAAGGTACAATATGAGGTCATAAACTTCATGTGTGAAGAAGTTTTCAGTTGCACTTATAAAACTTTATTAGCTACAGCAAATGTTTTGTTTTCTGTCAATGCCCTGTAGCACAAAATGCAAAAAGGGGCCCATTGTACCTCATTCACCCCAATGGCTGTCGGCCATTGGATCCCCAGAAACACATTTAGCTGAGGGCTTCATGGAGGAGAGTTGTTGTGTGATTTTATAGATTTGATTCAACACAGTAAGGCCTGTTAGTGTCCAAAATTGAGGAAATAATATGATTAATATACTCTTCATGTTTGTGGAGACCACCAGAGCTTTTAGGGAGAATTTCTCTGTAAAGGATGCCTAAACTGTCTTTGATTACCAATATTTTACCCTGCAGCATTTTGTGTAGGAGAATGTGAACCTACAGGAGGCCGATCAACCTTAAAATATTCATCTTCAGCATCATGCTAGAGCATATATTTTCCTCTCAAGTAAATATGGAGAGCATCTCACTCAGCTTAAGATAGAGCGGTACGGTGACAACACTGTACAGTTGGGAAATGTCTAAACTAATATTTTTTTTCTCATTATATATAGGCAGTGGGTGGGTGGGCAGATTGTGGGGTAAAAATAAAGAGCAAAGAGAATGAGTCACCGTTCCCTCAATCCCAGTCTGGATATAAATACACACACGTACACACATACGCTTTTCCACGCGTGGCTGACATTACATAAGCCGGAGCGTGGGAGGTGTGATGCGAGGCATGTATAATTCATCGATGTGGGATTGAATCAAGGAGTAACTCTCACCCAAGCAACCCCCCCCCACCACCACCCCCCCGAACACATCACCAGTGTTTTGGTTGAATTTCGATGGGTTGATTCAGTGTGGACATACTTGACAATTATAGTGTTAAATCAGTCAATTGCATTGGTGAGTGTAAACTGACAGCTGGCCCAGATGCATCAGAGTGAATCTTAAAGCAGTTATCAAGAGTGGCAGAAAGTGAGGAGAAACATCAGATTGTCGTAGCTGCAGAGCAGACAGAGGTGGAAATAATAAGCTATCTGAAATGTTTTCCTGTAGTAGGTGTACTGCTACTTCATTTAAAATTCACCCCAGTCAGAGAACTTGCCTATAGAAAATAAATCTAGTACTGTAAATAGCAGCTCACTAAAAAAAATACCTGGGCGGGGAGTTTTTGTGCATGTTCCAAAATTGCCCCCACAAAAAAAAAAAAAAAGAAATGATTATTCATATTGCTAGAGGCCTTAAAAATAACATGATGGGTTGTTATCAGCTCAAGGACCGGAGCTGTTCCTCTTTAGAAATATTACAAAAGAAAGTAGTTAGTAGGAGGAAATACTGAAATACTGAAATTTTGATATTAAGAATAATGATGTTAAATAGAAAAATAATATGATAGAGAGGTAACGCACACCAAAAAGTGAGAGATGCGGATCACTGGAAGTAAATAGGAGAAAACAAGAAAAAGTGATTTGTTAGATGACGTTTTGGCCCTGCGGCCTCCTTCAAGATCAAGAGAGAAATAGAAAATAGTACAAAAGTAGGAGTAAAAGTACAGGCTCAAGGGATTCTGATTCAGAAATTGAGACCTTTTTGCTTTCTTTTTTTGTCCACAGAGGGCGCAAGAGTGTTTATTATAATCCTCCACTGTCATCATGACTCTCCACTGCAGTTGTCTCATTAACAGCAGAGTATAAAGCTCTTTCTCACAAACGATACCATGTTCATGCCATGTGATCCCCTCTCTGTGTCTTTTCGTCATCACTCTAAAGACTATTTTGTTTTGGGGTTCTTTCCAACCAGAAGAGTTTTTACTTGTCCATCAGAAAGAATAGAAACCACATGGCAGCCTGAGTTTGTGCCAGCTGCGGTATCAAGAGGGCCGTAAAGATTTAAGAAAGCAGTGCTGGGGAGTGCCGGCATTTGATTTTGATTACAGCAAATATAAACATCCACTCAAAATCCCATGTATCCAGTCCACAAAGCTCAGATGTCAGTGATTTATCACCAGTGAGGCCGAAGACTGCAGGAGAAGTGAAAGAAGATTTATTCATGAAAAGCCTTAAAAAATACTTCATATTTAAAAGAAATCTGCCCATAAATCTGCCCATAAAACATAATACGGGGTAAAATATGATAGCATTTATTATCAACATTAGAAGCTGACAAAAAGGTAATAAGATTTAACACTATAATTGCCGTCATATAGTTTGATTGCCAAACTATTAAATGGATTACATCAATCATGCGTGGCCCTGAGAGTAAAAAGTAGGACTTTCACACACGCAATATTTCAACAGCGGTGGTCATGGCAGTTTCACTTCCTTTTGACCGTCACATTGAACTAAGGATAGAGGAAGAAAAATTAAACCAAAATAAACCAAACTAAACCAGTTAAACTAAACCAAACCCATACAAACAAAACAAAAAGACAAGGGACATACCATCATTTTCTGATCTATCTTTTCTTCTGATCCACCAAGCTCTTTCTTTATGAATGTCAATGATCAAGTTCTTTTCTTAATTTCTTAATTAATTAAAGTGTGTGTGTGTGTGTGTGTGTGATCTGCGCTCATTGCTCTCTCCACAAACCACAACATATGAATAATCCTCCTCAGTTGGAGTGCTATTATATATCTGCCTCTCTCCTCTCAACGTGATGCAAACCTCGACCGCTCGTCGGAGGAAAAAAGCTGCACTACAGAAAGGTCTGCTCTCCCACTCAGGCACGACGCAGCCACCTTCCAGCTCGCAGAGGACTCAATCAGGGATCAATAGAGTGGGTGCTGGAGGAGGAAACATCACAAACACGGTGACCTATGGGTCTCTTTGCTCTCTGCTGCCGTGCCGCTCCCCCCGGGCCCCGCGCACACAGGGACAGAGCGGCTACATGAGGGTTATTAAGTGCTGTGTGTAACCCATAAATCAGCTGATGTATGAACTACCAGGGGAGCTGCATCCGCCACCGCCGCTCCTCCTCACTAATGCAGCTTTTTTTTTTTTTTTCCCCAAGCAAACTCAAGTGTTTTTTCCCTCCTCTTTTTTCCAGCGATGGCTCTACAAGAAGCGACAATACAGCCATAGGTTTTGATGACATGATTTTTTCCCTGGGTGTGTTTCTCTCCCTAAATGCTTTCCAGTAAAACACACACTGCAGGCATTTTAACATGATGTACTAACTCCAATATAAAGTCAGACACAGTGCAAACATGTGGGAAAGTGCAGACATGTAAAGACTTTAATTAAAGGATGGAATAGCATGGGTTGGGCAGGTTATTTTATTCTGTTGCAGTTACTAGTTACTTCATCTGTGACGTAATCCAAGACATTACCCAAACTCATCAACGCAATCTGATTACTTTCAGTTACTTTCAGATTAATTTGCCATATTTGAGGCACAAAGGTACAGATGAGGAAAAGTGAATCATTACAAAGTTCAGGAAATTGATTTCAGGCAGATCACCTTCACTTTAAAGGTTTTCCCAGAAGAAATCCTCTAATTTTTCAGAAGTATCTGTAACCAGAATACACTATTGTTTTAGGTAATGTCATGGAATATAGTATATAATGCCATTACATGTATACCCAGCCCTGGAATAACAATATTGTGGTATTACTGAACTTCTGCTCCACACATCTCTCCTCTCCTCTCTTCTTAACAAGGACTTCTCCTCTATTTAGGCGGATACTCTGCGCATTTTCCCTTATTAGCACAGCCTGGCCTTCCCCAAGAGCAGGGATTTTTCCCTCTGAGGTAATGTCACTGGAAATGTTGACACAATATCAGGCTTCTCTCCTCCGAAACACACTTCAAGACTGCAGCATCCAGGATTCCAGTCTCCTCTCTCTCTCTCTCTCTCTCCCCCTCGTCCCACATCCTACCGGGCGATGTTGCTGAGGTGTCGTCACAGCCTCGGTTCGGTGTCGTACCCCCGGTCTGCAGTTTTGCCGTCTGCAGCTGAATGGAAACACTGCATGGCTGTAGTAATGCACTGGCACCAGGTCTGTGGCAGCCACTCTTAACGGAGGGGAACAGAATCCCAGAGAAGTAGGACACTTCCTAAAAAAATCTGGCCATGCTTGAAAGAGCATCTTTAAAAAAAAAAAAAAAATCTGTTTTTTTGCACTTACATTTTTTTTTTTCCTGACTATATGTGGGTCACATGGGGACAGTGAAAAGAGGGGAATTTATTTTTCCTAAAGGCTCATTTTGTGGGGCACTGGGAGCTGGATGGAGCCGCCGGGGTTGAACGGGGCACAGAAACAGGGTTTACCACAGCGATACTTTTCCGAGAAACGCTGTGTTTAAAGCTGGCATCGGGCAAAGTGATTTTCTCACTGGGGATTAGCGCAGGGCATAAGACTTTTTCACTTAGCAAGACTAAAACGACAACTTTCCACTTCTGCTCTGCTGATTAAAAGTAGCATCAAATCCACATATACTGGAGGTAGGCCGTAAAACTGAGCAGATTTCAGCTTTAACCTCGATGATTTATACACTGCAAAAACTTGTTCAGTTATGTCATCTTGTATCCAGACTTATCAAGCTTATTTTAGGATTTTTTTTATGTGAAATCATCTTACTGCACTGGCAGATCATTTTACCAGTTTCAGCAAATTTGCCTTTTTTCAGGAAAATGTAATTTCTTTCAGAACAAAGTGAAATTGTCTTGGAGAAAGTTTCTTGTTTCAAGATTTTTAGCATTGTTTTATAATGATTTTCTGAAAGAAGTCATATTGGCATGCATCAAGTGAAATTTATTGAAACCAGCAAGATTATCTACCAGTGCAGTGAGATAATTTGACTAAAAATATCATGAAATAAGCTTGATAGGTCTGGAAACGAGTTAAAAATCACTTCACAACTTGTCATTTTTTGCAGTGTGGATTAAAATACATGTCAGCTTTCTTCACATATGCACACTCACACACTCACACATACACACATACACACAGTTTCCTTAATTTTACTCCATGCAGTTTGTTAAAGGAGGATTCAGAGTGTGTTTCTGCAGGGAGGGAACAAAGGCAGCTGCTGCTCACTGACTTTCCATCATGTATTCACTGCACAGCGCTGTGCGACCTGCACGGCCATGATGGATGACATGGGGATACCGTCAAACGTTCCCTCTCTGTACGGGCCAGCCATCAGGTCTTCACACACACTATCCTCCCTTGTTCTTTTTATCGATAAGAATCTCTGGATCTGTGCCTGGGTGCTTCGGGACAGTTTTTACGATTTGTGCGTGCCGGAATATCTCTCCTAGACCTTGAGAATGCAAGGTTTTATTTATTTGTGTGTGAAGATGCTCTGTCTGCATACCACACATAAACACATTATGCAAGTATGCCTTTTTCGGTGTGACGAATCACTCAGAGGTGCTGAGTTAATATACTGAGTAAAATCCAGCTGAAATGTTAACTTTTCTGCTTGGGAAACCAGCAGAACCTGCAATCAAATAAAAAAGACAAGTGTTTTTTCCCCACAAATTTAGATCTCTGCAGATCGTCTGCAGCGCAGACGTCAACATGAACAGTTGATTGCTCTCTTTGAAACTGGAGATGAGCAAAAAATTGTCCAGGGGGGGAAAAAAAATGGCTTTTAATTGATTATTTCATTGACAGATAGAGCAGCGGGGAACGGGAAGGCTTTGGATATTGAAAACGGGGGAAGCTTCTATTTCTGCCGAGACCAGCAGATGGTTCGATGGCCGGTCACATGGCGTGTGAATGGAGCTTTGAGACGGCGTCGAGAGCTGAGAGAGCACTCAGCGCTGCACCCTGCAACACAAAGAGACAGCTCTTGTGCGGGGATGCCTGGTGTTGTTATTGTGCGGCTCAGGATGGCAGGAGTGCCTCCCTGACCTTGAATTCATCTAGTGGAGCGGATTGCTCACACAAAGTAATGAAAACTGACTCACACTGTTGCCATTCAGCCGCTGACAGCGTGGACATTGTGCGACCCGGGCAAGAACTCTCATCACATTTCCATCGGTTTTCCTCAAAGATATACAGGACATGATCTTTTCTTGGGCCGTTAAGTAATGGGATTGTTGCAGTTGCAGGTGGTAAAATGAGGTGTCTGTTTAATTTGTTTATCAACAACACCAGTGTGAAGCATCAGTGTTGAGACGTTTTTCCCCTCCTGGTGTCTGGGAAGTGTCACATAGCAACAACATTAACAGCCATGCCATTAACAGCGTTTATCATCCAGCTTTAAATCAGCCAGTCAAGTCATGTGGCCACAGAATGTCCTCTTGTCTGAGCGGAGGGGGGTGGGGGGGGGGGGTGGTGGAGGGTGTGGGTGGGTGGAGTCAGAGCGTTACCGGGGCAACAGCCTCAGTTATGTAACATCATATGGTGCGGAGTAAACAAAGCATCCAGCAATGTGTACACCCCGCCTTCTTCCAATGCTGTAGAGAAAATACATGGAATTATAAAGCTCAAAACATTTTGCTCAAACCTGCACAGATACTTTTACAGATTTTACATTAAAATCTCTGTCTATCTCCCTATAAAAACCCTTGTTGCATCGATGATAAAAAAAAAAGGCCATTTATAGAGACAAATTACACAGACTGCAGTGGACATTATAGCCTCGTAATTTACAATTTACAACCGCGCATGGCACCTCTAATTGAAAATGCTGAAATATAGTTTGTTAGGGAGCCCAGCGGCTGTTTGCTCTCTGGTTCTGGTTTCTATAACGGTGTTTAAATGGAAAACTGTCCGGTGTGATATGTGTATATGGTGGGGCTTATCTCTGGAGGACAGCTTGGGTGCCAACACCATTGGATTTATATAGGGTGTTTAAGGCCGGTTCCTTTCATAACTATGGCAATAGGAAATGTAAGGAAGAAAAGAGATGAAAGGACAGTGACCTATAAATACTTCAACCCTAACATCAATCCTTCCCCAAATGCTTAACTATGTGCCAAGAGAAATAGGGACACACAGACATTCCCCTTATGAATACTCGCTTTCTTTGGAAGGTCGCGTTCAATAAATATCTATTTTTGATACAAAGGAAAACAAAGACAGAAAAAGGCACAAAAGCCCCATGAACATCGGCCGCAGAGGGCCGCAACCAGAAGTGCCGTCCCTTCAACGCAGGCACATAAGAGCCTATTGTTCAGGGGGGACAGTTCTGGTGGGCAGCTGTGCTTATTTTCTGAAACCACTCCAGGATATTAATAGCCACCGCTGCCATTCACCAACACTGCTGCGGAGGAAGTCCCCTTCTCCCATCTGACCAAATCAAGATTACATTGCTGCACGGACAAAAAAGTTTAACGCGGCGCGGTCAGAGTTTGGGAATGTCAGGGACTCCGAACAGAGCGGCCTTGTGGTCAAGAAAATCCCTCCTGAGCCGCACAGAGAGAGAGCGAGAGAGAGAGAGAGACAGGAGAGAAAGAAAGGGAGAGAATACGAGCCTGCAGTGTGTAAGGTGACACTGTCTGTAAGAGGGTGAGGTGTGTGTCGAGGCCTCCTCCTCCCCTCGCGCAGACTTTATTAGGCCAAATCTACAAACAAACACGATCCAAAGCAATCCCACGTCTCTGCCGAACTTTAAAGAAGCAAATACGTCTGCAAAATGGATCTAGTCCAGCTCTCACCGCAAAAAAAAACACCCTGATTTGATCTGTGCTTGCATTGACTTTGGCTGAGACAGTGGCAGCTGGGGGTTCAATTAATAAACAATTGTTCCACCCTTGGCATTGCAGTATAGCTCAAACCCAACGAGCTGTCTTCTCAGGGAAAAAAACAGAGCAAAAAACAATGTGGTTATGTAAAGTTTTCACATCATACTCTGCATATTCTCACTTCTCCCCCTCCTCGCCTTTCATCCTGCACTAAAAAACCCAAAACATCTTTTTTATGTGGGTGTACAGACAGGCAGTGAAGGCAAGTACAGCAGCGTCTCTTGCGTGACTGGAGTTGCCCTTCTTAAATTATGCTAATTGATAAAAAGCCTTGTTGTTGTATTAGAAGGAGAGATGAACTCCTCATTATTTCCCTGATTGTAAGAATTAGTTTTACTCGTATAAAGTCACTGGCATCTCGTCCATTCGTGCAAAATAAATCCTGAAGACAGAGAGAACGAGCAGAAAACGCTGCATCAACTCCAAATCTCTGGCTGAGAAAAAGACAACACCTCATTCCCACTCTTGCGAAAAAATGTTCCACTATTCAAATGTGCCATTTTAAGTTGTTGCAGTTGAAACAGGTGAGTCATAAAGCTCAACTGAGCCAGGAGTCCCACTCTGCAGTCTGCGGGAAGCCTGTGATATGATGGTGGGTGGCTGTCACACAATCACTTATTAATGGGTAGATTTGCCTCACTGCAGCAAAGTTTCTTTGGGTGACAGTGTGTTTCTCTGTACCGGTTTGCAGCAACTGCAGCTATTGATTGGGTATGAAAAATTACAAACTGTTCACAGGATCCAGTTCAGTTCAGTATTCTAGATCTGTTCTCACATACAGTAAACTGGGAGGAAAATATCCGTTTGGTGATATGTGCTAGATCATCCAGAATTAGTTCCAAATTATTGTTTTTCCATTAACGCAGCCTGCCAATAGTGTTGTAATCATGATGCCTTTTCCTATATATTCACCTTATTTCGTCATTTTATACTCTGTGCAGATACACTAGGCTATTGTATGAGGAATTGGTTGCTGGGTGAAACATTTCCATTTATTTTACGCATTTATCTGAGATCTATTTCTATCTATATGGCAAAAAATAGCCTGACCTTTTTTCATTGGGTGACGTGTCACAGCTGAACCCACTCACGCTCACGGTGGCCATAATTCGAGGAATACAGACACAGGATAAAAATAACAACGCCATGTCTTGGCACCAGACGCACCGCTGTACAGAGTCACTGCTGCAGCTTCTTTACCAACCTGAGTGTCTTCACTGTGTGGGCTAACACCAGGCTGGGCCTACGGGCACAGGGACATATCAAGAGTTTATTACAAAATGACATATCCACGGTTTGAAACAAATACCTACACTGACAAAATGATTGCTGTCATGAGGGTTACTATTAAATTTAGGACCCTTTCCTACAAATAGTTTCAAAAATATCCATCTTAACGAGTCCTTTAGTCTTCAAATCTTACTTCTCAAAACAAGTGGAAAAATGTGGTGTGGTGAGATGATTTCAGTTGTTTCCAATGCAAATCAACTTGTTTTAAAAATGTTCTTCAATCAAGTGACATTGTCTTGATATTTATGGAGTGATCTGCCTTTTTTTCCAAGATGTTGTCACATGTTTGCTACCTCCTTGGTAGATTTTTTCACTTAGGCCTATTTTAAGGAAAACACATTTTTCAGAATAAATGGCTTGTCAGGATGGATGTTTTTATTCGGCATGTGTTTGAGGATGGTTTTGAAATATTGACTGATTTCATTTGGCCACATTTTTCCCAGTATGGACATATAGGTTTTGTAATTAAACCCTTCATATATCATTTAGCCAGACTACTGATTGAAAATAGTCAAGGCTGACTGGCTGCCATTTAAAAGGGTAAAGGGCAGCTCCTTAAATGAATTCAGAAAGGAGATTTCAAACATGAGCCCATTTATTTATTTACATTTCTCTTGTTTGATTGTGATCATGCAGACTGTGGATAACACTGATCTAGCCAACCAGAGACAGAGAGAGAAAACAAATAATAATAATTATAATAAACTACTTGGATTGGGTAGACCTGCCAAAATCCCTACAGGTCTGATCAGGGATGTAGTGTAGGTACAGGTAAACCCACCTTTATGATATAAATTCATATTAGTAACTAGTGTCAAACCGGTTTCATTTATATGAATATGTAGCCTTTTAAAAAGAAAAATCCCAGAAAAGGGTTAATTTATGGGATTTTTCTCTTTAAAAACATTATTAGTTTTTGTTTATAGTGGTGGCTGTTTCCCTTATGATGATCACCGACCGGAGGTCACAGTTCACCCACCGCTTTTTTTTTTATTTACCACGACAAGCAGCGGTCCTGATGGAGAAAGATCCTCAATTATATTCCCTACAGCGGGTTTGTGTGCATGGGAAAGCCCGGTCGGTAGTGGTGGAGGGGCACAACGTGACCTGACAACAAGGAACCTCCGGGAAAACCGTCAGTCCTAAACTATGTGCAGAAGAGGGGAGGAGGGGGGCCCGCCGAGGGGGGTTCACGACAAACGACACGGCCACAGCGTCTCACCGTGCGACTAAAACGAGCCGTAATGAGCTCCTACCGCGGAGGGAGGTGTAGTTAAACCGATGTGAAGACAACGGAGGAGGGAATTTTGGCCGCGATAGCACGATAAGCCGTAATTTAGCCGGAGCCGGCGCGGCCGTCGGAGTCCCCCCCCCCCCCACCCGGAGTTGACATCTCGCGGCCGGGAGGCGGAGACGGGACCCCCGCTGACGTCAGTGGGCCTGTCTGTTTCCTGCAATAGAAAGTGAGAGAGAAGGGTGAAGGGAGAAAATACAGACCTTTCCCCCCCTCCTTACCCCAAAGGTGTGTTACAACAGAAACTCTGACAGTAGCTAAAACCGCACTTGTGAGTATGAATAAATTCAGTTTGAGTATATTTGTTTTTTGTTTTTTTGGGATAGTGATTGCGCGCGGGGCCACCTCGGGCTGCTAGAGTATGCTCAGTATCAGTCAGTGCACTGATAGGTCGCTCTCGTTAGCTGCAACGCCTGTCGGACATGAGTATAGGCGCTTTATCACTGTTTATCATTGTCTGATTGTTTGAAGCCTGCCGAAAACTTTGCAATGCGGAAATGTCGCGTTTCGGGTGTAGAAAACAGAAAAAGGCAGACAGGCTCGCCGCTGTTTTTGGTGCATCGTTGTTTTGGTGTAGACTTCTGCAGCGCACCGTGCCGTGCTGTGTGGCAACTTGAGCTCTCCGGCTCACTACGCAACGTGTAACCGAGTCGTCTCCGCTCTCTTTGTTGCTCTTCTGTACGCCGTAGGTAAGCCGAAATGTTATTGCGGTCCAACCCCATGCAATTATGTTGTCATTTTGCTAATGTGGTGGAAAATGTGCCTATCTAGAGAGGCTGAAGGTGATGTCGCGGGTTTTGTTGAATAGGGGAAGTGTCCCATTCGAGCGCTGTTGCAGACAGTGAGGGGTTTTCCCTGGCTCCTCCCTCATTCACAGAGCGTTCATGTGTTGCAACAGGCACAAAATACGCTATTCCCACGCATTGTTTTTGCTGACTGTATTCCCGTCCAATTATCAGCGGTATAGCCTAATTAATGTTTATTCTACCGTGCGCATTTTGGCACCTGGGGAGCCTGTACTCACCTTGGCTGTAAGGTGGAAAAATTATGGTCAACATCACACCAACCTATATATATATATATATATTCATCATTTTGATTTCCACGGGCTATTAATTAGAATAACACACACTCTCTTAGCCGTGGCAGACGTTTCCTATCGCAGTGCGTGCCGTCCTAGTTTTTCATATTAATTTTCTCGTAAGGATCTGGCATTCCTCCTCAGGTGTGAGCGGAAAGCATGACTCAGTGACCTGCCAGTGCATTCCTCTCTGACAGGTTTAGGACATTGCGTTACAGTGCAGCGTTGGCTTGAATCACTGTTTTGCTTCCTCATGTCAGTATCAGGGTGTTTCCTCAAATATCTATGTGCTTACAGGCAGAGAGACAGGCAGAGAGACAGGCAGGCAGGCAGGCAGACAGGCAGGCAGACACGCCAGACAAAATGTGCATGTCTCTTTTCTCCATCTCATCCGCGCCGTCGGACCTGCAATGACATTTTGCATCATTGCATGAGCCAGGTGAGCGCTTCTAACGTGTTTAATCGTGTGGCGTTAGTCGTCCTTGTGTGTTTTATGTGACCTGGTGCATGCGCTGTGTACATTCTACCGAAATCCACCGTGAGATGATGTCATTGCTGTAGCGCCACATGTACCACTGTATGGTGGAAAATCATCATCCAGTTGTAGTAACTGTTATGTAATATTGGGGAGCGAAACAAAGGCTGAATCCTGAAGCACCGCGCTCATTGCAACGTGCATTGGACTGGCTGGGGTTGAGGTGCTGTGGGGGGGGGGGGGGGGGATCTATAGAGAGAATAGATGATGTGGGAGCAAACATTGCATCAAAACATCATTAAAATAAGAGAATCATTTCCTGATCAGATGCTTCTTTCTCTGTGCTCTGCCCATGCAGAGGTGAGCTCTTCTTCTGCGGATATGATTATGCATATCAGGCAGCTCACAGAAGCATTTGCAGTGCTGTGGGTTTGAAAGGTCGAGGTCTTGGTAACATTTAACTTGAACGGCCCCCTCTTTTGCCTGATGTTGCTTTTACCAAACCAGAATTTGCATGACGCCTATATTTAACTTCTAATCTTCTAGTACAAAAAGGGCATCGAAAGCCATACAGGGAGTAAAAACAGCTCCCCTGTCAGGATGAGTCCATGTTGCCCTTTTGATGTTTGCATAGCCCTTATGCAGTGATCTGTGAGCGCTAACTTTTACAAGGAGATTGGTGTGATAGTAACCTCTGTGCCGGCTGCCCAGGTAGCCCTGAGCGCTCGCCGCCCGGCCCACACAGGACCTTATTGTTTGCACCTTTCGTCATCCAAGCTGGCATTCGTCAAAGTGAAGGGCAGGCGCTCCGTATCAGACGCTGACATGTCAATCAGACGTTTCTCCAAAAACAACAGCCGTCTCCCCTCTCCCCGTCTTCGCAGAGATCAGAGTGGCAGATAGTGGCTGCTGCAGAGGTTATATTGATATGGAGAGAACATATTCACACCTCCTCCCACCGACAGCAGACAGTAGCCCGAGCCGCACTGCACATTATTATAAAACCGCTCCGAGGAGAGAGGCTCCTGTTTGGCCTGAGATGAGGAGTCAGGCGGGGTCACCTGTGTGAGGGGCCGACTCCCATCAGCAGCAGCATCCTGTACTGCCAAGCGAGAGCGGGGGGGGGTGCGGGGGGGGACGACACACTGGGTGGGAGTCCTGCAAGGCCCGCACCCCGCTTATTGATCCGTGGCGTTTATGTTTAGCTGATGCTGACTGTGTGTGTCTCTGTCTGTGTGTGTGTGTGTGTGTGTTTTGTAGATGTACCCAGAGCGTGGATCAGGAGTCAGCTCTTCTCAAGACGCGACATTAGAACCCACGTTTCCCAAGATGCACCTGTGAACCGAGGCGGAAAGATGCCGCGCACCAAGCAGAACAACCCGAAAAATTTAAAAGGTGAGCTGCACAGCCTAAAACTTTTCAAATTTTAATGGAGGCATCCTTGGGAATCACTCACATCCAGATAGTGGCTGGTGGATTTGTTGATTTGGACACTCAGCTGTCTCTTCTGACCGCAAAGCAATTAGGTCACTAAATAATGTAGGTCTTATGTGTAATTACTATTAATGGAGAGTAATTACTTCCTTATTACTCATGCTCTGAGATAAGCACTAAAGGAAGACATGAAGGAGGATGAGAAGGGTTTTTATAAGAACGAGTTTCGACCTTCTGCTGACCGAATGTCCACTGAATCTGCTGCATCTTTCTTGTTTCACTGCAAGTCTCCCTTTCCCTGTATTGTTTGCAGCATTTCCCCCCTTTGCGTTCATCAACGCGAATAAACAATTCTGGCTTTTATTCATCTTTACAAATGCACGCTTATTAATAAACAGCAGAGATTGTCTGTGGCTGCATTGCTTGCTTTTGATCTCCCTCAGTGGTTATCATGTGCTAATTCTTGTATGATTGCACTGGTGATAGGCTGTGGGTCTGTGTCTGATGAGTATTTAAAGAAGACCTGGATATAAACATTCTGAGATGAGAGATGTGATGAGATGAAACTTTAAATTGCATCTCTGCAGCAGCAAAGACTTGGGTAAAAATGAGAATATAACAAATAGAACAATGCTACATATTGAAGATAATATAGCAAACAGAGCATACTGAAGATACAGCAGCTTGTCATGCTAATGCAGAACACCTATCGGCTGGAAAGATTTCGTGTTATGTTGACTATTGACATATTTACATGGTAACAGATGTTTGCAGTTCACGGATCTATGAATTTACAGCATACATGCAGGGTGTGAAAATGTGCATCACTGCCATTCCCGACCAGTAGAGCAGATTTCCTAATGCCTGTGAACAGCGAGCCAGATTCTACTGTGTATTTATCATATAAACACTTCCTGCATGCGTTTTTCATAGAGCTTACTTGGCCAAACAACATAAATAATTAAGTTTTATAACAGTACATTGCCCAACAGAGGACGGTAGAAACCCCAGCCAAATTATACTCCATGCTATTTTTAATAGTGACTATTCACTTGTTGTTTTTTTTGTAGTACAGACAATTGTACTGCGGCTTTTGCAGTGTTGCTGGATTTTTGGTTATTTAAAGGGTTTAGGAGAGGGTTAGAGGAGACTGTGATTGATGGTATTTTGATTGGGATGGAAAGTCCTAAATTGTGACCCACTGTATGGATAAAATGCTGGTTTATATCCAATGTCCCATTCTGCTGTATTTCTGTCAGTATTAGTGTGTCTGCAGGTCCTGAGAAAGTCTTAAAATGTATTAAATCATATTATCTAAACTTTAAGCCTTGCAGCATCTTAAATATAGTTAACTGAAGCATTTAAAATCATAAATTCAGCTTTAAAAGTGCTAAAAATACTGTGGTTTCCCGGTGCACCGTTGTTCCGATGAGAAATCAGCCCAGTATGCAAATTTAAACTCTGATTAGGCTACGGTTGTCTTCATTTTCATATTTATTTCAATTGTGATTTAACTTGAAGTGACTTGTAGACCGGCTGCTTACACATGCAGCCTTAATCACGCTGAAATTTCTCAATATTTTCTAGTGAACAGGGCATTTCTCCATCACCCAGTGACTTGTTGAGACCATGTTTTGTGCCTTTTGACCCAGTTCATCACCTCTCCTCCAGGCCTGCACTCAAGGCGTTTCCTTCATCAGACAGGAAATGCTAATTGCGTGGCATGCTATCACATGCTTAAATTCTGCTGTGGAGAATGTCTTTCTCGGGAACTCAAAGCGCCCTCCTCATCCTGCCTAAAGCCGTCACATGATGATGCTTAGCGCTCAAGACTAGGATGTGAAAAAGCTAAATAACCTTTTAACCCAACCATAAATATTTTCCTAGTGCTGTTATTTACTGAATAGCTCTGCAGTAATTATTCTCGGAGAGATGGTAATCGGCTCAGGTGGCATTTAATTCGGCAGTTTGCGTCTTGGCTGGTTGGGAGGAAGCCTCAGCCCTCTCTGCCTCGCAGTGCTTGGCAGCGATGCGAGCGCCGACGCTGTGGTGAGCAGCGATGGTGTCAGAGGAAACACCCTCACCTCTCTCCTCCCGCTCTTATGAAAGGCGACTTCTCACACTTTGCCCTGTCAGAAGATACAAAGAGTGAATTGTTTTATTGTCACCGATCCCGGTCCAACTGCATTGCTGACGCCTGTCCAGGTGCAGTTGAGGCCTCTTGGTGTGTGTGTGTGTGTGTGTGTGTGTGTGTGTGTGTGTGTGTGTGTGTGTGTGTGTGTGTGGGCGGGTGCGCGTGCAAGGTTGCTGTCAGTAAACCTAGAGCGCTAGACAAAACTTGCTGTAGGCCAGGGTAAAACATTTTTGTTTTTGCCCCTTTTGATATTATTTTTAGGGGCATTTTGGACTTCTTTGGGATCAATTTTATTGAACTATCAAATAATACATTTGCATTGCATATTGGCAAAATATACACTCTGTTTGTGACACTAAGATTTGCTTTATTTTAAATTTTAAGATACCATCATATGCTGTAAAATGGATAATGATCAGAGATTTCTGCTGCTGCAGGCTGCATGCTCAGTTGTTTTTTGATCAAAAATGGCCCCATTTTCTCTCCCACAATGCAGTGGGAGAATCCCCCGGTCATATGAATCCCATGAATCACCTGCAGCGGCCCATGGTAAACAGAGTGAAATGCACAAAAGGGCACTCCTAATGCCCCTTTAATTTCACAGGCATTTCATGAACTTTCAAGCCTTTTTTTTTTAGCATACTTGCTTAAACCCCCAGTTACTGTCTGTCCCCACTTGTGAGCATATATTACATGGGTTCCTCTGTGTGAGGAATGATCCTCTGACGCAGTTTGTGGGTAATAAAGCAGGAAGTTAGGAACTCCTGCCCTCCTCCTCCGAGGCTTTTGTTTACTTTTCTCAAACAGCTGGTCTCCAAGCAGCTCAGGCGGGATGTGCAGTAGTTTCCCCTTCAGAGACACACTCGCTCTCTGTGGACATCGACAGAAATTTACGGCTCCTGGCAGGCGAACGCTGAAATAATAAAATCCGAGGGTTTCCTAATGCAGGGCGAAGTTATTGTTGCGTAGTGTAAGATAGTTGACCTAGGTACTTGCAGAAATATTGAAAATGAGTGCAATTTTAAGTATATTTAACCTTTTCCACAAGTTGTTTTCACTCTTTCTTTTTGCAATTTATGTCTGCGGCCTATTAGAGGCCCGTTTTTTCCTCTCCCACTGCAGTAAGTGGGCTCCTGGTTTCATCGTGACAGTGTCGGCCCCTTCTGTGTTTGTCATCCTTCGTCTGCGTGGCGTTTGGTTTTCCTCACCCGTCCCCCTGCCTCCTGCTCCAGCCCCTCGCGGCCCCGTCCCTCAAAGTGCCCCTGAAAATGCCCAGACTTGTTAGCAATACCCAGTGTTTATAGAACCAACTCTGCATTCCTCGTGTCTTATAAAAGGCTCTTCGCACCAAAGCCCGGTGCGTCTGGTCCCCCCTGCTTTTAGCGAAGAACACGCTGCGTGATAAATGGCGAACAACTGCAGTGAAAGGGGAGGTACATTTAACAAGGTGGAAAATGTTTACCCTATAAAGCCAGTGCAGGGAGAAAAGAGATGGAGTTTCCCTTTCTCTCCGGCGCCCTTCGCTGCGCTGACGAGGATGGAAATGTTTGAGCGAAGCAATCAAGCCTGTGTGTATTATTACATTAACCTGATGGCTGATAACGGTCCGGATCTGTAATTTACAATGATGGAAAATGTAGTGTGGTTATGCTCCCTGATTTTTGCACATGCAGAATTGACCTCGCTAGTCAGAATCTGAATGGAAGCTAAAGGGAAATAGCGTGGAGACGGCAGCTGAAGTTTTGCCAGGCAGGTGTCCAAAATCCTAAAGTTCAGATTGTTCTCTTTAAATGCAGATTGGCAGATAGAGCCGGTCCACAGTGTGTTTCACCACCTCTGTGATCTGCAACAAACCGACAACAGCCCTCCTGTTAATGATCAACCGTCCCTCTGACCTCATCGCCGGCTGTGGTTAAATATCCAGGGGTCAGAATAAACTGCTCTGATCAAAGTTACACAGCAGCCTAGAGAGATGGCCTGATACAGGACACACACTCATTTGTTGGCGGCTTTAAAGGTACAGCACAATTAGGGCTTTTCCTGGCTTCACCAACCCTCTCATTTGCTTTTTTTTTTGGTTTTTTTTTCTCGGCGAAGTGAACGGAGCTTCTTTTAACCTCGTCAGTGTCAAAGCCCACTCAGTCAGGAGAAGTGGACGGACGGGAGGTGCCGATGTTTCTGTTCCAATTGTGTCTTGAAACTAAGGTCATAGATTAAGAGAGGCTTGTGACGCCTCTTCTGTCCGCTCTTTGGTCTGGTCTCTGACCTGCGTCGACCTCCCAGCCAATCCCTCTTAATCCCGGCGTCAAGCCGCGGTCAGGGTCTCCTACATGCCACACTGCTGCCTCAGCAAGCGTTTGGCCAATGGTGGAAATGTAAATACAAATTGCGAGCCCCCTTTTAAGTAGGGCTGAAGTAGGGCTAATGGCAAATATTTGACACAATATTGCAAGTGCGATTTAAACTGCGATTTATATCATCACAAGTTTTTCTTGTCATTAGAAATTTAAAATCGTTTAAAGGAGAGCGATTTTGTAAAAAAAAAATAGATGTCAGTGTGTAGAATTTACTGAATTTGAGTATGATGAAAGGTTTTCACCAATATTGAATTTGATTCATGGACCAAAGATTACCTGCAGCACTAAAAGACCTTCAATTTTGGACAACCCTCCCATAATTGCAGCCTCTGCGATTTGGAAATTGCAGAAGGCAGTTTTTTTTTTCCACTTAGTTGTTCAGCTCTACTTTTAAACAAGCCTTACTATAATTAATACTGGAAAAACACATTTTGAATTTGTTTGTGGAGAGTTTAGAGCGGTGCAGAGAAAGAGTTAACACCCTGGCTCCGGTGAATGGATTTTTACATGTTGTGTCATGCTTAGGCAGCCAAACCAGTATTTCCGTACTGTACCTTCAAATTACAGTGTGTGTATGCAGCGAGATTCACACAAAGGGAACTTCTCTCCCAGAGGCAGGAATAAACCGGGGTTTTAGCAACAGTAACTACAACAGACAGGCTGAAACTAGCTCAGGGATGTCTGTTTAACTTAGTGCTAACCTCAGAGAAGCTTTCACTTTGAGAGAGAGAGGGAGGGAGAGAGAGAGAGAGGAAGGGAGGGAGTTGGGACAGGGAGGGACCAGGGAGGGAGGAATTTTTATGGCCATATTTTGTGTGAATGAAATTGAATATGGTGAAAAAAAGAAGGCTGCTGCTCTCTTTGCCATCCTGAAATGTGGGTTAATGTCTATTCCTTCTTTTTAATGGAGGGAAAAAGCATATATTTTAGTCCTCGCCGCTCACTGTGCGCTGGATTTTATGGCAGGCAAACAGGCCTGTAGTTCAGAAACGGTGCAAAAGATGTTCTTGATGATGGAAAATATGATTATCGGGGACCGGCTGCAGCTCGTAGCAGATTTTAAGTGTCTTGTGCCCTTTTTCCATTTGGTGTGAACTCTAATTATTAGGTGTATCTCACAAATGGCAGTGTTTTTAATCACCCCGGGCCTTTCCTAAGAGGAGGGCGGTCGCTCTCTGACATATCAGCCCTCAGGACAACTCCACTACGGTGGCAGAGAGGAGAACCTCCCCAACACCTGGGAACATCTGGTTTGGAGGAAACCAATTTGTCAGTCAGCTAATTTGCAAGGATTTCAGATGGCAGCTTGTTCAGGTAATTAGATAGAAATGTTTTGGGTTTTTTTTTTTGGCGTTGAAGTTTTTGAGGGTTTAAGCTTTCATCAGGAGTTGGATTAGAACTCAGCTTCTCACAAAGATCCCCATTTTCAGGTTTTTTTTTCATGCTAGATCAGTTTTAAGGTGGTGGGATTGGTGTGCTGGTTTTCATTGTCTTTCTCTAACCTTTCTCTCTCTCTCTGTCTCTCTCTCTCTCTCTCTCTCTCTCTCTCTTCCTCTCAATGTGTCGGAGGCCTACTTTTGGTTTTCTTCCCCCCATCTCATCTCAAACCATTTGCTCCTCTCAGACTTTCAGTTTGAATGTCTGTCGAACACTGACTGTTTATCAGACGATGGTGACTAATACCATAGCTAACACCACCCGCCTGCTTGTGCAGAACAAGGTCTTGCCTGTGTGTGTTCATGTGTGTGTGTGTGTGTGCGAGTCATTTGTCCGTTAAAGCCCTGTGTATTCTCATGTGTGCTGCTTGCGTCCCTCTGTGGAGGCAGCGATGTATTTTCATGTGAAACAAAATGTTCTGCAAATGATCAAGGCGTCGCTCATTAACAAGCTGCCAAAGCCTTTTACCTGTCGGAGCTGAGACCTCCTGAGCCGAGGCAGATGTACGTGTGTCTCTCACCGTGCGCCAGCCACCCACTCTGCCATTTACGCACGACCCCCTGATGACAGCGGACCTGACTTTTTATAGCTCGTGTGTGTGTGTGTGTGTGTGTCTGCCTGTCTACGCGGCTGTTTTGTATTCCCGCTCCTCGGCTTTAGCGTAGGTCAGTAACAAGGCCCGCCGCTCCAATCAGTCAAATTATTTGGCTTAAACTTTTCAAACTGAAGTATTAGTGAAGGGCTCAGGCGAGCCAAGTTAAATTGGAGCTAACGAACGGTGACCTTCTCGTACTTGTTAGCCTCGTACACACACACACACACCTTTTCCTCCGCAGGTGAGCTTTGCGGCCTGGGGTGCCACTTCCTGGAAACTTGGTTGAGCGGCATTGATGTTGGCAACTTAGAAAGGTGAGCGTTGGCGTTGGAGCGGGAATGATGAGGGGGAAAAACAGGGTGGGGGCAGGCAGGATTTGCCTCGGCTCGCGTCAGCGCAGCGCAGGAACCCTGAACGGTGGAAGCAACACCCTGCGGCCCGGCCGGCGGGGCGGGATGTCACATTATTTGGAGACGTGCTCATGACACTTTGAGGGGGCGGAGGAGAGCTCCTATATCGTACGCACTGAGGATAATGTGTCATGTGCAGAGAAAGGCCCCAACAAAACCTGCCTCTGTTAGAAAGGGGGCTTGCTCATTCCTGGGGGCTCCTTTTTTTTTTTTTTTTTTATGATGGGGGGGGAAAATGTGACGAGTTAAGCCGCTGGAGTAAGAGTTAAAAAAAAAAAAAAAAGGGCTTTGGAAAAACTGCTCAAATTAAAAAAAGAAGCAGTAAAGCTAACGTCTGCCAGCCGGAAACCCTTAAAAGGGTGGATGTGTGGGGGCGCTTTTCTGTGTGTGTGTGTGTATTTGTGTGTAAGTATGTGCGCAGCTGCATGTGTGTGTGTGTGTGTGTGTGTGTGCAGAGCTGGCATTGCTTAGTGGTTTGCACAAGCAAAGCCCAATGTAGGGGTTGCCAGGGAAACAGAGCAGCATGAGTCTTGGTCTGCAGGTGCTGTTCCTTGTGTCCTACTGCTGGAACCTCCTACGAAGACGGAGGGAGGGGAGAGAGGGGCAAAAAGACGGAGGCAGGCGGACGAGGGGAGAAAAAGAGCTGTGGGAAAAGCTCAGGAAAAGACTGATAAAAAGAGAGCTGGCGGAGATAAAAATGTAAACAGCGGGGAAAGTTAGGTTTATTGTGACAGTAACGTCGGATGACAAGAGCAGGGAGAGCGGGGCAAATGGAGACGGATAAAACGAGGCATGGGTAAAGACAGGGAGAGAGAGGATAATTTCACACCGAAAGAGTCCTTGTCTATAGTCCTGGACCTTGGCAGCCGCGCACTAGGGGACCGTAACCAAAGTCACACTCATGCTGTCAGAGGAGGTTAGAGAGGGAGAGAGAGGGAGAGAGAGAGAGAAAGAATAGCTGTAAGAGGAGGAGAGGCAACAATGCTGTCAATTCAACCAGAGTCGCTGGCAAAGAATGGGCAATGAGGTTTTGGTTAAAGAGAAGGAGAGCGCCTGTACTGATGAAGAGGGGGGGGGGGGGGGGGGGGGCGGCGGCGGCTCCATAACAATAGTTGAATGTGTGGATGTCAGTTTCGATCCAGCGGCTGGAGGGAATGCCACTGTTCCCCCCCCCCCCTCCGTCTTCTCTCCGGTTCTGCCTGGGAGTGAGTGACATGCCCGGAGGAAAATTCAGACATTCCTATCTGGTGCAAAAACACGCTCTCTCGGTCCATGATTTCCCTCAGCTGGGCCGCGAATCCCCCCCCCCCCCCCTTCTTCTCTCCTCGTCATCCCTTTTTCCAGTCAACATTTCGTCTGGTCCAGTAAGGCTCCAGTTAGATCATGCATTGATTCACGGGGAGTTTTGGGCGCTTACCGCCTACTGACTGCGGTTTTTCCATACATCTGTTTGTGAACACAGCGATTCCCCCATTAGTATTAATGACAGCAGTTAGCTGCCGCGACCTAATAGCTCAGCGCATTATTAATTCAATGTCAATGTCTTAATTCTGCACACAGCACACGCCGATGTGCATACATCACATGCCCGTGACATACATTAACCCTGCTGTATGCATTTTCTTCAGAGATTGCTTGCATTTGCACACTTATATATGATCATAATTTACATTGAAGCTTCAGTTTGTCAGTCAGACAAGAAGGTGCACACACACGCACACACACACACACACAACACACACTCCCAGGCTTCAAGAGGCCTTGTCCTTGACTCAAAGCGACAGGTCTTTTGCCGGTGTTTCCAAGCATCAGTAGGCGGCCTTTGCCCACCAGATGTTGAGGTGGAGGAGAGGGCAGGTGGGCAGACGGGTGGGCAGATGGGTGGGAAGGTAGAGGTTGTTCTGCGGTTTCCTTAAGGTCAGGCTGTGGGCTGTATTTATCAACACTGACACTTGCTGTCTCGCTGCTGCGTGGGATGACTACCACCATCACTGCTACACAGCAGCCTATCAGAGCACAGCTGTGTGTGTGTTTCTGAAGTCGCGCGCGTCAGGCCAGGGGCTGACTAACTCTCAGGCCCCATGGGAACGGAAGCTGTTGCTGTGCTACAGGCGACAAATGGCCCTCTGAAGCACCCTCACATTAAAACCCTGTCTAAAGACATGTCAATTTGCTTTTTTTTAAAAAAAAAAAACCTACCCACAACAATTCTCTGCTCCATTAGAGATTATCCCATCGCCTCGCCTCACTGGTTCTTTCCAGCTTTGACTTTTTTCCCTCCTAAACACTTAGCAATCTGCTGAGAGGGAGGACGCTCAGAGGGCAATCTTTTTTTTTTTTAAGCTCCGATTTTAAGAAGGCTCTGCAATTAGCGGCACAACAAGCAATTTGACATGATTGGAGAAAATTGCACCGAGGCTGTTGTGGTGTGCAGCGAGGTTGCTCTGCTGTGTGTGTGTGTGTTTGTTGATACACAGCGCTGTTAAGACAATAGTTGCCTCTGGTGGTGGTGCTACTAAAACACCCTGCCTGCTTTTACTTCAATATGTTGTTACTCCACTCTGTCTTGCCATGCGGCCTCACTCTCTGTGTCTTGGTACTGTCTATGCATTCATATAGCTCTTCACTCAAAGTCTAGGGGTATGCACACACACACACACACACACACACACACACATAGGCTCCCCTACTCCCGGGAGCAGGGCCAGCAATCTCTGGTAGCGGTGGAAAGCAGGATGCTGAATAAAGACCTGACAGCTATATAACTCACAACATGTAGACCGTGGGCGTTTTTTACGGGAAACAGCGGACCCTCCACAGGTCGGCAAACAAGTCCCCTCTGTATGGCCTCTTTAAAAAAGGAGGGGCTTTGCTTATTCATTCATAAACACTTTGTTTTGATCTGCGTGTGTAAGCCAGAACACGCTGTTTGGTCTGTATGTTTTGTTTTGTTGTTTTGTGTATGTTGCGTATTGACTGAGCGCGGAGGAGGAAGAGTGGGAGGAAGTGTCTGTATGGCCTGAAGTATCAGGGGAGGATGTGTGTGTGTGTGTGTGTGTGTGTGTTGGGTGGTGTGTGTGTGTGTGTGGGGGGGGTGTCCTTGGCTGTCCAGACCCAATGGATTCCAACGGGTCGATGGTGAAAGATTGAAAGCCCCCAAACAGTGTGTGAGTCATCAGGAAGGTGCGTGGGGTCAGCGAGGTCAGGTCAATATTTTAAACACACACACACACACACACACCAGCGCGTATATGTAAGCACGTAAATAGGATGCGCACAGGTCGTGACGACACACACACACACACACACACACACACATATACACAGAGCAGGGTCAGAGGGTTCCCTGGCCTCGGAGCCGCTCAGCGCAGAAGTGGAGTCGGTAGTGACAGGTGGCAGTCAGGTGTGAGGGCCTGATGCATTGTCTGCTGAAGGTTTTATGATGGGGAAACTCGCGCTCCGCTCCCCTCGGCGGGTCAAGCGGTCGCGTCGAGTCCCTCCATCAAGCGGTTGTCGTCGAGCTCAAGCTATCAGCTCTGTTGACCGCAGAAATGGCTTTTTCAAATGGAAAGCCGGTCGGCCGTGCAGCGCCGCGTCTCTGCAAAGATAAACGCCACCCACCTTCATCAACACCGGCCAAGAAGAGACTCAACCTACCGCCGAGAGAGAGAGAGAGAGAGAGAGAGAGAGAGAGAAAGGGGGGAAAGCAGCCGTCGAGGGGATGGGGATAGAGAGAGGGGGTTAAATGGATAGATGGATGGCAAAGGTCCAAGACTGAGGGTGTGAAAGAGAGCGTGAAAGAGTGGGAGAATGATGTGGGGTTTAAGAGAGCGATAGGGACAAATGTAAAGAGGGTTAATGGGGAGGCTGTGAAAATAGGCGTATGTGTAAAAGGGGGATAAGAGGAGGGGGGTAGAAGAGGAGGAGGAGGGGGGAGAAAGGGGGGGGGGTGCCTGCTTTGCCTGCTGGCAGAGCTTCATCCTCTTGCGTAACATGGGCCGTCTCTTCCTTTAGCCGCTGTTGCCATGGGGAGAGATGGCGTAGGGTGTGTGTGTGTGTGCGTGTGTGTGTGTGTTTCTGAGATCACTGTGCCTCACGGGGGGGAGAGACTCTCTGGGGAACTCTAAGCTGCGACTATCCCCGACTTCCCTCTGCTGTAATAGCACACAGCGCTCGCTAAGGAGGGTGCTGGAGGAAAATAGTGGGGTTTGCAAATCCTCTGGTTTCATTTTTTTAGACTCCGGTGTTTTTTAGTCAAAGCAAAGTTGGTCAACCCCCCCCCCCCCCCCAAAAAAAAAAAAGCAAAGGCAGCTATTGTGCCATGTGTGATAGAGACGATGAGAGGAAAATAAAGTTGTGTGTGTGTGTGTGAATTGCTGGGGTTGGTGTGTGTGACTCAATGCTCGTTCAGGTGTGCCTCATAAAATAAAATCCAGGCATTGTGTGTAACTATGTGATTTTTTCTGTGTGTGTGTATGTGTGTGTGCGCGGCATGACTAACGCTGAGTCTCAGCAGTGTGTGCAGGTGTTGGTGCCAGGTCAGTCACTACGTGTCTGTCTGTGTGTGTGTGTGTGTGTGTGTGTGTGTGTGTTCACCAGCAGGTAGACACACAGAGAGAGAGCGAGAGAAACCACTCAGTACACTGTGTTCACATCTTCAGCACTCCTTGTTTACTGGTGCTGCTGGTGTGTGTGTGTGTGTGTGTGTGTGTGTGTGTGTGTGTGTGTGTGTGTGTGTGTGGGTGGAGCTGCGTGCAGGTCCAGGTTAACTGTGTGTGTCACATGTCTCTCTCCATGTCTGACTGTATGGGTGATGTACGTTTCGGTGGCTGTGCCCATTAGTGCCTTCATTAGTCCCGGTGTGTGCGTGTGTGTGTGTGTGCGTGTGTGTGTGTGTGTGTGTGGACTGTCCCTGGTGCTAGCGAGCTTGCCCTACACCGATAGGATCAATGTACAGAACGGATGGAGGAGTATTTATAGCTGCTGTGGGGGCGTGGGAGGTTGTACACACCACAAGTAGGTTAGCGGCTAATCTGATGTTGACAGTGTTGTTGAGTGTGTGTGTGTGTGTGTGTGTGTGTGTGTATGTGAGTACGTGGCTCCTTGCACATATAGGAGGAATTAGGGACCATGCTGTTTTTAGCCTCCATCCTGATTTGTTTTGCTTTCTTTTTTCTTTTTTTTTGTTTTTTTTTTTTTACAGAGAGCTGTGCGACTCAGCAAGGAGAAGTCAGCACACAGGCAGGCAGGCAGGGCTTTCCCTGATTTAGAGTAGGGATTAAAAAAAAAAAAAAAAAAAAAAGGAGGACGAAGAGGAGAGGAGGAGGAGGAGGGGGGGGAGAAAAAAGAAAAGAAGGAACACGAAGGCAGGGCAGGGAGGAGAAGCGTGGTTGCTACACCGACAGCGGAGAGGCAGAAGTGAGAAGTGAAAGCTCGGCTCTCAGCACCGGGTACACACAGCTTCTGTATCTATGGTGTGTGTGTGTGTGTGTGTCTGTGAGAGAGACTGTGTGTGTGTGTGTGTGTGAGAGAGAGAGTGAGCTTGGAGACAGACGGCGGCCAGACGCTCAGCTTTCCGCTCTTCTTTCTGCTGTGGCATTTGAGAGGTTTTTTTTTTTGGGGGGGGGGAAGGAGGGAGGGAGGGAGGGAGGGGGGGGCCGGGAATGTCAGCGGTTATTGGTTGGGGAAGTGTGCGTCTGGGTCGGGAATGTCAGGTGTTCCCCCGTAAGCGAGTCTGACTACCGGGGGGGGGGAAAGCCAGCCAGCCAGCCAGCCAGCCAGCCTGCCTGCCTGCCTGCCAGCCGCTCTGAGAAAGTCTCGACTTCAAAACACAGCAGAGTTCTTTGGTTCAGCTCTCCTTCCTAACAGGTATTGTGCAGAGCTGCGAGAGCTCGTCTTTGTGCGTCTGTTGATCTTTTTTTGTTTTGTCTTTGCTGCAGCCTTTTGTTTCAGTGCGAGCTTTATGCGTGTAGTGCTTCAGTTTCCTTGTCTGTTTTTTTTGTTTTTTTTTGTGTCTTTGCCTGACTATCTCTTTCATTCTTTCTTTCTCTCTCTTGTGCTGCTGCGTTAGATCGTTTCTCCCTCTTCCTTTTTTGCTGGACTTTTTCAGAGTTCCCCTGCCCCTCCTTTCTGATTCGAATGTGTCTTCGATTTGTTTGACCTCCTCGTGAGTTCCGGATTGTTTTTCCCATTTTCTACAGGTTTCACTTCGTTGTCGTTGTCGTCGTTTCTTTTCTTTACGGTTTTAATTCAGCGTGAAAACAAAGTGAATGCCTAAGAATGTGAGGTACAGAAGTTTCTGATGAGTATTTCCTTTGTTAAAAATGTGTCAATAATGATCATTTGCTGTTTAAATGCCGTACTAGCTTGACACTGCCTGTCCGTCTTCCTGCGTGTTTGCGTCTGTTCCCGGCCGGTTGAGTAATAATGACAATGTCGGTCAAGGGGTTAACGGCTCCAGGCGACTCACTAACCCCGGCTCAGTGACTCCTTCTGCTGGCTCAGGCTCGAACGCACGTCTGCGGCGTGTTCCTCCGCGGCCCGGGGAGAGCTGACGTACTGCATGACAAGGAGGACAGGATAAGCCTGTGCGCTGCGGGACGGGATGAGCTGTAGGTGTTATGCAACAGCGCGGTCCAGAGATAGAGCGCCGCTGAGCTTAGGCACTCCTGACTTCTTCCACACACCATGAGATCATCAGGCTCACTTAGCTTCCCTCCCGCTCGCTGCTCCCCCGCCGGGCGGCTCCGTGTAAGAATAGACGTCCCTGTTATAGAGGAGAAATATGATGGGGTGTGTGTGTGTGTGGGGGGGGGGGGGTCAGCTGTGAATGCTGATGCATGTACTCTGGGATGTCTATTTATTTGTGATATCCTCTGCTAATTGCTTCGCCTTTGTCTTTGCCGCTGTAATTTCATTATGGTCTTTTAATTGCATCATGATCTTATTAGCGCTCCTGGAAGCATCCACCTCAGTTCCCGCCTCGGTTAATCCCCCTGTTCTGCTGGATTTCCTGGACACGCAGAGCTGTTTACCACATCCACTTATTGTCTTTTGAGTTGTGGGTATGGGTATTGGCGCTGGCGTTTTTGTGCCGAGATGGATGGGCGAACATGCGTGCCGCTGTATAATGCTCTTATTACCAGATGAGCTGCGGAACAGTTCGGTGGGTTTCGTAAGACGCAGACACGATGTTCGTTACCGCGTCTCTTTGTTCTGTTTTTTTTTTATTTTTTTTACTCTGATGTGATGGAAACGGAGGAGAGAGGAGTGGGCAGCGGAGGGCTGGAGGCAGAAGGGAGAAGGGAAGAGAGAGAGAGAGAGAGAGAGAGAGAGAATGGGATGGTGGGGGAGTAAAGAGTGATGACGACAGAGAGAGGCAGAGGGTGGAGAATGGGAAGACAAGGTGGGGAAAGAGGGGATTGAGGAAACGAGGGGAGGGGGGAGGAGGAGTAAGTAAGATAAAAAGAGAGTGAGGGAACGCCATGTCGTGTTGCGCTCGGCGCGGTTATGTAACGTTACCTCCTGCCTATTGGTGATGGCAGAGGAAAGCACAGAGTAACAGCAGCGGATGGCGTGGAGGCGGGTGGCAACAACATGACAGAGGAGGCGGCGGCAGCGACGCGAAGCCCCCTCTCGCTCAGACTTTGTATCCATCACGGCCACATCGAGGGTCAAAGGGGCCTTGCCGCTGCCTTTTCATGTAAACTACCTGTAATTCCCTGACATCAAGCTGCTCCAGGTGAACGGTGTTTTTAGCCAGGGTGTCAAAACACTCAGCAACACCTAGGATCAGGGAAATGCAGTCGTAACAGAGCGGTTTCTCGAGCATAATGTCATTTGGTGGACACTTTGGTCCGAAGTGATCTTGCAGTACTGTGAGTGTGTACGATTTCAGTGCAATCAAACACTTAAACCTGACAGTCTAAGTGCGATGCAGGGTCCAACAAGACGCCAAGCACCAAATGCCAGTAAAATTTGTCAATCAAAAATCGTAAAGGGTCATCTGCCACACTGGCCAGTAACGTTTTGAGATGACAACATTTGAATTCCTCAGCTATTATATAGTCCTTAGTCTCAAACTTTGTCTCTGCTGACCACCATACACGCTCTCTGACCTCATTTTATACACAAAATAGCATTGAAAACAAGGTAAGGTGACATATTTCTATGAAAAATGGATGTTCGTTATTTCCACTGGTAAAAATAATTCTTGGCAGGTAGCGTTTTTTTAGTTTACCGGCCCTTGGCAGCTGAGCCAAAAAGTTAATTTGGGACACTGGTGCCATGCTTTACTGGCTGAGCCACACAGGACTCTGCCCGCTGCGGCCAGTGCCGAGGTATTTCACCCGTGTTTACATGGAGGACCAGCAATGTATGTGTGAATGCGTGTATGTGCTAAATGAGGTATAAAAGCAGATGGTTGTCTGGCGGCATCCAGAGAGAGAAACGAGAGAGCGAGAACAGAGAGAGAGAGAGCCACAGAGCAGCTGCAGGAAAGCCCAGAGGGAGGCTACTGAGCCGGCCACCAGTCTCTCCGGGCGAGCCCACAGCACACTGACAACACACTGCACAGGCTGCAGAGACACAGGCCTACATGAAGAGCTCAGTCCAAAACACAGCGTATAAAACAAGTACCTGAAGTTCATCATTCAGTACCTACAAAAAATTGAAGATCCAGTCTGACAACGCTTCAACTGGTAATCTGTGAGATCTTTCTTTTTATTTTCATTTTGTCTCCATCTTTGTTGCAGCTGTGGTGTTTCTGCACTGCACTTCCCAGAGATCACCTGTCAATCAAACAGTGTGTTTAGTGCTGTGACGCCTTTTTCCTTGGATTTTCTGTTGATGAAGTTTTAGTTGCTTTTTCTTTGTCTGTTCAGCCATGGTGGCTTTCACTGCTCATGCTGACTACCCAGTTCTTCTTCTATTATTTATTCCAAACAAACTGAGGTTGCTGCTGGAAACAAAACGCATCACTTCCTGTGTGGCAGAGTGTTTTTCTCAAGAAATGCCCACCGGACACCAAGTGTTTTGAACAGCAAATGCAAAACCTTTCATGAACTGGGCATAGGTTGTGTCACTATTGTGTTATATCAGTTGGTGATAGAAAGTAGCAAAATAGACATTTTTATATATGAAAATGTAATGGATTACTACTTTATCTTATAAACAAGAACCTTGATTTGACTTATAGCCTTTAAAAAGTATAATTATTGGCATATCTGTCATTTTGTGAGACTAGATGTCTTACAAATGGTGGATATCTCATTGTGTTGCAACACTCTTCACATGCACTTACACTGAACAACAGCTCTCATTAACATCTTAGCTCCTCCCCTGAGGACTGGGGGTGGGAAGCAGTGGATGGTGGAAAGCATGGTGGTTGAGAGATGATGGTTGAGAAGAGAGCTTTGTTTTGCAATCTAAACAGAGGAAAGGAGGAGGAGAGAGAGAGAGAGAGAAAGGGGGGAAAATGAGTAGAGAGAACAGAAAAGGAGAATGGGTGAGAGAGAGCCAAGATACAGTAGCTGGGACTGAGTAGGATCCGACGAGTGTTTTGTAACATGATCAGTCCGTCCTTGTGTACCTTCACATCCTGACTGTACTTCCTATATAGGCTCACTGACTTTATTATACTCAGTGCCTCTCGCTGTACCCGGCCTCGTAAGCTCCAGATCTAATTAAGAGTTGCCTCTTTCGTAGAAGGCTTGGCAGTTGTAATAGTCTCTCCTCCTGTAGCGAGGATGGCACAGAGTCCCACTGCGATTAGACTCAGAAATACAAGAGCAACATCTGTCAGCCGGATGAAACCTATTGGCCAGAACTGTGTTAGGTCCCTCTGAGTATGTACAGTATGTGTTTCTGAGTTTATCGGAATGATGTGCTATTATGAATTTCGGAGGATTTTTTTCTTTTTTACCAAAAGATGGCCTATGTTCGGCCATTAGTGACCGCGCTACTTTCCGATTGCAGTTCAGGATTTCAGCTCTGATAAAAAAGCGGAAGCCTTGTGCCAAGAGGAGCAGCTCATTTCAGATGCATAAAAGAACATTTGAATGTGGCCTTTGTGTCCGGTTGAATACAGTTCTGATCGCGACCGTACGCATGAAAGTCTTGAGATGTGGCCAAGTGAAAAGGAGGTTGTGATGGGACCTCTCTGAATAGAGATGGAGATAAAAGAGCGCCCAACTCCCCGAATGAGCTTTGTTATTCATCGGTCCTCCCTACGTGGTTCTGGACTGGTTTCAGATTGGTATTCAGAGCGATTCCTCCAGCGGGAGTGGAGTACGAAGGGGTCAGAGGGAGCTGCTTGGTCGTATGCATGCAGAGAGGAGAGGAGACTGAAATTTTTGGCAGCGAAAACTGTTGAATTCATTTGTATTTTGAAGCTGAAGGATCGTGAGGGTTTGCGCCTGTGCCTGCGTGTGCAGTTGCATGTACTTGTGTGTGTGTGTGTGTGTGTGTGTGTAACCCTGATTATGTGCGTGTTTGTAGACATCTTTAACCTAATGGACACCCGGCACACAGAGGGCAGGGTATTAGAGGTTACTAGCTGGATTGGTTCATTCAGGCTGTTGCATTATCACCAGCTCAGCTGCCATTAACTCAGATGTTCCCACAGGGATGAGGCGGTGTCCTCCGCTGCTCCCTTCACTTTCTGCTAATGCACTGCGTGTACACACAGGCACACACACACACACACATTAGACATACATTGTTTACAGAATGAGCCTTCCCTCGGCCATTATATTTTTAAGAACAGTAGAGATTCTGTACAGAGCCATCAAAGTGACTCAGTGTTTATTTTTGCTTTCAACTCGCCAACACCAACTTTATGCTGTTAGTTTAGCCAGCCTAATTACAGGCCATGATGTTGATCCTGGAGATTTTGCTTGTGAAGTATTTATCTAATATACCCTGGCAGTGACATTGCAAAAAGTGCTTGGTCACACTGTTTGCTGTCCCTGGCCTCGGTAAATATTTATCTGATTTGCTGAACCCACTTTGTGGCCAAACTGTAAAACCTTCCGCAGCCCTAAGAATTCCCCATAATGACTAATCCAAAAATAAAGCAGAAGGAGCTTCCCTTTTTGAAGTTTCCCGACCAGAGTGGGTACAGTGAGGCTGTACCAGCGAGCGCCATTCAGCGAGACGCTCTTGTCATCTAAAGCCTGCGCCTCGCAGCTCGGCTAGCTGTGTTTATGTAACACACCGGCTGAGCTCTCGTTGATCTTGGCCCCAGTGTGCCGTGCTGTTGTCACCCTGTCTGCCCTCAGCGGAGTGAATCCCCTCCTTTAAATATCGACCCCGCCGCTCCTTTTTAAAAGCCGGCAGCCGGGCCTCCCAGAGTGACCCAGAGACTGTATCTGACCGAGGCCCTGCACCGTTATCTCAGCCTGTCAGAGTGTCAACATCTCCAGTCAGCTGATCACCCTGCTTCCACTCCACAGCTTCTGCACAACTAATTGAATACCACATTTCATGTTTCCTGCAGTTTCCCGGCCACTTTTTTTTTTTTAGGTTTTATGCCCCACAACAAACCTTGATACTATTCTCTTTATGGAATAAAAAAAAAAGAAAACTATTTAGCTGCCGGGCGCCTCCATTTTCCATCTCCTCAGTCAAGACAAAGAACAACAGTGGTTTGCTGTTGCTTAAGAATCAGAATTGAAAGAAAAACTAGTCGGTCTTCTTTGCGTCGGCCTGACCTGGTGAGCGAGCTGTTGGGCGGCCAGCAGTTGGCAGGACACATCAGTTCCCTCCCCCTCTGCCCCCTGGCACTTCAGAGGAATGGGAGAGAGACAGAGAAAGAGAAAGAGAGAGAGAGAGAAGGATCCCCTGGAGGGTGCCAAAGCCGGTTTCAGTGACGTCAGCCACCCTGCTCTGTTTGGGCAGGCCCTCCCCCCTCCCCCCCCCCCCCCCCTCGCTTCCTGGGCCTTACAGGAATTCCCCTCCTCGTCACATTATTCTGAGGAAACCGCTGGCAACGCCCCGACCGCTGCAGACCCACAGCTGATAGGGCGGAAGCAGGGACTTGTGACTGCTTGTGTTGACACAGGAGCATGCAGTTGTTTTTCTGTTGCCTTTTGTTGCCGAACAAAAGAAGTTGCTGAGTGTTTGTTCCACTGAAAGGTTCGGCAGAGTCCGGGGTAAGAAGCGAACATTTTGTCCTACAGGCTCTTGTGACACACTCACACACAGACACACACACACACAGACATGCAGCGTACATGTATAATGTGCTGGCTGTTGTCAGGCTGTGAGAAAGCCCCGTGTTTAAGGGGACAGTAGCGTGTCAAAGGTCAGTGCGAGGGCAGGGATGTGTGTACATGGCATGCAGCTGCAGTTTAGGGGGGGACTCTTTGCTGTCAAGTGTTTCCCCAAGGCCTTAGTGAGGGAGGAGGGGCCGGGCCATACAGTGATCACTGCCTGGGTGGAGGTGGTGGTGGGGGGCGGGCGGGCTGCGGAGGTTTGACTGCTGCTAAGTGCCACAGTCCACAGGAACGTGTTTGACGAGAGCCGAACAGACAGGAAGCAGTCAGCGTGCTGTCACTCAACCCCGGCGCCACGGCAACCGAGCAGACAACAAGCGGACGGCGGGACAGCCAGTCAGGGCCGAGGGAGCCGGCGTGTTTTGAATGTGTTTTTCCTCTGCTGTTGTAAGTACAGTTCCTTTAACGGCAGGCAGCAGCGCTTTCGGTTTTGATTTGACAGGCGCTGTGGGGAACGGGGCCGCTCCATAGAAAACTGCAGCAGACAATTGATATGTAACTCCTGGGTTTAATTTGCAATGAAGTTTGATTTTGATTTCTGTTATATTTAATAAGTACTTAGGCACCTCCATGTTCTCCTCTCTGCGACTACCAGTGTGAGTGGCAGACTTCTCTATACTAATTGCCTCGGCTAATGACTGTATCGATGAAGCGCTTAGCTTTTGCGCACAAAGGCGAGGCAACCTCGGGCAAAGTATTTATAATTAATTAACATGATTATGGATACATGGAGGTTCTTTTATTTCTGTCTGAGCTGTGTGTGACACCCCACACCCCCACCCCCCACCCCTCCTCCCCCACCCCTCTTCCCCTCTTCCCCCACCCCTCTTCCCCTCTTCCTTGGCTGATGCACAGAGCTTGTGTGTGCAAACTTTGTTTTCATACTGAAGCTAATGAAACGTGCTTCCTGCCCCACGAGGCCCGGTCGTCGTTTGACGACACGCCGGCCGTCACTCGCTGGGCTCAGTTAAGTGGAACCGCCGGCTTGCTGTTAGTTCTGTGTCACAGCCTTCAGAACCCAGGGGGAACTTGAGACGCTGACTGGATGGAGTTTGACGTGCAGCTTGTTTTAGTTCCAGTTTTTTCACCCTCCGCAAAGAAAGAAGTGGGTGTTTGTGTACAGTGGAGGCTCGCTGCTGCATTTCAATGATCGTTTCACGTCGTATCTGAAACAGTTAGGCTCAAAAAGTGACAAAAATCAAAACTGAAATGTTTTTTTTCTTTCAAAGTTGCTCTTTCAAAATATTTCTCAATAGATCTGCATTCTTTTTTTTTTATTTTGTGATTTTTTTGTAGGTGTGCTGTCAGCAATGTATTTAATTGCATTGCAAAACTGTTTCAGTAGTAAATACTTGATTATGCTCTTCATTTTTAGTAGGCCTTTTAATGCTGACAACATAATGCAGCTTGTGATTTATTTTGCTAAAGGCTAAAACTGGCTGTGCACCCTCCATGATTTGTGACTGCGAGGGAAGGAAATAATTTTTTAGCATTTCTTGGCTCTGTGAGTCTGCATTGTGTTGAAAGTCTGGCTCTGCTCAGTCTATTTTGGTGCAGGCCAGATTTTTGGGAGGTTAAATGTGCGTGGTGTAAAAAAGATAGAAGAGGTAATATTCACATTCACATTCATCTCCGCCTGCACCATTAAGTCCCTTACACACGCACACACATTCACACATGCGCACACACACACTCATCTACTACCCACCCATTGGATTTCTCGTTATATCAATTTTTCACAAGGGTGCCCACGCAGTCCCAACAATCAGTGGCCTCCAGTCTGCTGCTTCTTCCACCTACAGTTTCCTGCGGGGGCAGCAGTACTGTACAGATACCGCACCAAACCTCTGTCTTTGTCTGTGTGCAGGAGAGCGAGTGTGATCAATATTTAATATATATATTTGTTGACTGGGTGTTCGCGGGGTCGTCACGATTCACGCTCGGAGCAATAACTGTGCCTCATAACATGTGTCCCCTAATTAGTGCAGGAAATGGGATGGGAGACTTGTTCAGCTAAATCCACATGCTGCATTGTTAGACTTCTGTGTGTGTGTGTGTGTGTGTTTGTTTGTGTGTGTGTGTGTGTGTGAGAGATGCATTCAGAAGTGTACTGCTCCTTGTACAAGATCTGCACAGACTCTCCCCCTTTATAGCCATACATTATTAAGTGGTGCCTGCCCGAAGCTGTGGTTAATGCTGTATTTTTTTTGTGTGTTACTCCTACCTGCCCTGACAGCATCATTACCATTCACCATGCTGCTTCATGCCCCACATAAACAATCTCCCCCAGTCTTTCCCAGTGGAGGGTAACAGCAAGACTGCCTCACTCAAACCGCTGCCTCCTTCCACCTTGTCTCACCCAGTAGTGGGATGCTTAGTAGTCAGAAGCCGATCCCCGGGCTGCAGAGAGCAGGACTCGCTTGAGTGCTTTGTTTATGCTGCGCCGAGTGCATGGGAACCCCAAACCCTTTTTGCTCAAGTCCGTGAGAAGTCAGGCTCTGTCTTTCACTTCCTCCCTCTGTCTTTTATCTGTCGTTCCTCTCCCTCTACCTCTGCCCCTCTCTGTCTAGTCGATTTGATAAAGAGTGAGCCACTCCGGTGCCCAGGCTGGCTAATGTGTGGAAGGAGAGGGAGGGAAGTCACTTTGCGCTCCCCTCTAAGCGGGCTGATGATGATAGACTGCGGGGTAATGGGACACTCTCGCTGTGGCAGGGGGATTCCTCCGCTCCCATGGACAGGCTCCGACTGACTCACGTCATCCTCTGCCCGAAAACCAGGGAAAGGGAGAGCACACTGCACTGCACGTCCTGTGACACTTGCCCTTTTGTGCGTGCGCTTGTGTGTGTGTGTGTGTGTGTGTGTGTGTGTGTGTGTGTTTTCGTCTCGGCTCTCCCTTCTGATTGGTCCGTCCGCTGTAGGGCCTCTGGGAGCCTCTTTGTACGGGCGTGTCCCCGAAGATAAACTATGTGTCAGACGCAGACAGTAGCCCTTATGGCCACTTATTGCAGAGGTCAGCTGCTGAGCTCTGCAAAAATGCTGCGTCTCATTCACAGACCACAGGAAAGAAAGCTCAGATAAGATCGGCAGACTTTCCTCAAGTCGGCAGGAATTGTGCGACGGTCACGTACGTTCCAGATATTATGACTGTTGTAGCAGGAGCGTCTCCTTGTGTCACAACTTAGCAATATAGTAATATGTAGCCTGATTGCATTTTGTTAAGTGGGTGATGCTGAGTGGAATTCACTGTTACAGAGAAGGAATATTGTTGCTTTTCCATTTTTGATGTAAAAAAAACAAACTGTCAATATATAAAACAGCAAATGGGTTGTTTATCAAAATTGTTACGCAACAATGCCTATAGTATTTGGCTATAAACTGCTTTCTTTCCTGCAGCTTACAGAAACCAAGTCCTCCTTATAAAAAAATAAATAAAAACACTGATAGCAAAACCCATGCAGAGTTTTCAGTTATACCAACAGCATAACAGTATGTGTCCATAGTGTGTATCTGTTTTTGTTGAGTTGGATCATGTTTTTTTCTATGTATGCATCAGCCTATGTGAGTGAGTGTGTGTGTTCTGTGGGCGTGTATACTGTATGTGTGTGTGTGTGTGTGTTTGTACACAGGCGGGTGTGTACAGCAGGCTGTTGGAGGTGCTCAAGTTACATAATCTCCATCTCCCTCCCGCACAGTGACAGGGAAGAGGGGGGCAGCTGCCGACTCCTATCTCATCTCCAGCCTGCTGAGGCATCTCTCCTCCTCTCTTCTCCTCCTCTCCTCTCTTCTCCTCCTCTCCTCTCCTCTCTTCTCCTCCTCTCCTCTCCTCTCCTCTCAATGAAACCCAGCTACAGTTTGCTATGCTACATAGTGCAGCCATCATCCAGCTGGCAGTGCAACCATCCTTCTGTCCCCAGACATCAACCTGCTATCATCCACACATCAAACACAATCCACCTACTGCTCCTCTCTTCTCTGTGTGTGTGTGTGTGTGTGTGTGTGTCTGTCTCTGTATTATCTCAACAAGATCCATCACAGCCCAGTGTGTAAGAGCTTGCTACACACTATCAGGCAAATGACTTTAACCTTTCACCACCTACAATGCTATTTGTCATAATACAGTATGTGGGTACATTAAACATGGCGTGATGAAGTGACTGGAGTCACTAACAGGGGGCTCCGCTCGCCGCCACACTGTAATATGATTTACTGCAGCACTTGACTTATTATTGGCAGTCGTCGCCCATCTGCCCAGACTGTGGTCCACTGGCATTGTTCTAGCTTGTTGGTGGTATACTGGCGTAGTGTCGTGCATAGTGATCACACCACAACCTCGCAGATGCTGTTTTTGCAAAACAACTAGTGCTTTTCCCTAACACATATCTGTGATGCTCGAGGGAGACGCAGCACCACGCTGAAGCCAAGCCATCAGAGCCATCTGAAACACATGAATGCCATGCATATGGACTATGTGCGCTGCCATGAAAAGCTGCCACTATGCCGTTGATGGGCGCCATTTGGCATAGTGAGGCCCAGCAGGGCAGGCTGTTGAGCAAAATATGAATGTGTTACAGGCTGGCAGGGAGGGAGGCTGGGTGTGTGGAGCCTGGTGGTTGTCTGACAGAGTCGGCCAGCAGGCAGAGGGGGGGCACCGCCTCTCTCTGGGAGAACCCAGTGCCAGGCTATGCAGATGTGATGCTGCTCCATGTGGGTTGATGTTCCCACTTCATTGTAATGTAATATTGTTATTCATTATACAGGCAGGAGCCCGGTTCCATACAGGAAATTGGCTCTATTACGTCCATTTTCCAGAGGCGAGGTGTCGGTGCTCTCCTCATTAGAATGTGTTTGGATCTGCAGCTATTATGGCCATGTCTTCCATGATTATTGTCTGTCAAACGCCTTAATGGAGTGTGGATGGGCTTCCCCACCTACTGAGCAACCCCTAGTCATAGCTGATGGATTGTAAATTCACATCAGGTGGGCGTTGGAACTCAAAAGCGTGCACGTTTCCCATGTGATGACGTAACTTTGGCCCTTGGGGGACTAGTAATCACATTCCCCACTCATCCAAGAAAGTGCAGAGAGGGGGGGGGGGTGTTGGAGGCTGCAGGGGGGCCACATTAAAGATTCCTGGTTGTCATGACAGCACCAACGAGGAGACCGACTCCCTTCGCACAAATCCCTGCCTAATTGACATGCACCCCACCCACTCCGGCCCCTCCCAACCTGATCCTCGCGTATCCTTAGGCATCACGTTGCCTAGATCAAAGATGACATGAGTCCGCCACCTTGAGACCGAGGGCTTAGTTCAACCTCGGTTCGCGTTTCACCGCCCTCCCTTTGGCTTTGTCTGCTCAAAGCCCCGTATTTGCAGGACTCTTGTCAAACAGTGCCGCATTAGGAGAGAGAAAGTTGCATGGAGGTGGTTAAGACTCAGGGGGGTCGAAGGGGGAGTCAGGTGGAGAACGGAGGTAAAGATTAGGAAGGGAAATGCAGCCACCCGTCTGCAGCTGATCTGTCTTCCCCGAGGCGTCTGTACCCACTCAACACTCTCCGTATGGGACAGTCAGCGCTCAACACACCTGTCCGGAGAGACACTAAGCAAACCTAGGCATTTACCATTAACATCTCTCTTTTTTAACCGACCTGTTGTTTATGGTAAACCCTGCATGTAATGCTTATCAGATGCAGATCCATTGTATTGATGGAATATCTCTTCCACATGTTTATGTTACATTAGTGGACTGTATTGATTCATACTCTGCTAAATTATTGAATTATTTCTGAGAGCCAGTCAGATGCTTCATTTGCTTTTCGCTTACAATACAGCCTACTTAAGCATACCAGGCCCCTTAGGCAAAGGGTTCAGTGTGCCTTCAAAAGCCCTGGTAATTTTTGTGTCATTTATTGGTTGGAAATAGCTTTAACTCTGGCAGAGAAAATTACAGTGTGGGTTTTCAAAGGACTTGTCGGCAGTATGAACAGTACCCTTAAAATGTTCAAGCATCCTACGAACTAAGGATTTTCTCTGTTTTATTTAAGACCGCACTTGTAAACAGTTGAGTTTCTGGCAGCAGTTTAAGCAAGGCCTCATGAGTTTAGTGCCCTCAAACAATGTTTTCTTTCCCTGTCCCTGAATTCCATGGTCATGGAGCATAGTCCACAATGTACTCTGGTTTTCATCACGGGCAACACGCAACATTTATTTACATTCCTTTTATTGTTTTCCCCTGGGTGCGGGACAATTACACGCATTTGAGATGGCGTGATGAATGTCTCTAAGCCCGTAGTGAAATATGTAGCATAAACCCCCTTCTTAAAGTTGGCCAGTGTCCTTTCATAACGGCGGTACAGTAATAACAACAGCAACCCCACCAGCCATAACGAGGGAAATATGAACAAGCCCTGTAATCATTCCCTGCTGTCTTAATAAGTCCGGCACTCTGACAGAATATTTTTGGTCCTCTCTGAAGGCGAGGGATGAAGGGAACGCTGCCTTGTCTTCCCCTTTCCAGTCAGTTGGGCTGTTGATTCCCGGTGTTTCCTGTTCTTTTCCATGGTTCAGAGCGCCTTGTACATTCAGCTCTGGGCGTAGTGTTCCTGACTTAATGGCTGTCATTCAGCATGAGGGGGTCCTGTTTGCGGTTTATTATGTAATAGGTGCAATCAGCTCTATAATAACTTATACTCTGGTCTCCTACCATACACAACCACTAATAAGATTTTTGTTGGGCAGTAATCACTTATGCCTAGGTTTGCCAGTGTGGTCTAATACAAGACATATGCATCAAGCTGTGCAAACAATGAAGCATATACTAGCGAAAATCTACCCCGAAATCTCCTAACCACTAAAATAAGCATTTATTATCTCAAATTGGGTTGCAATAACATAACCCTTTGCTTGAGGAAGCGGTGGGGTTGAGCTGCAGAGCGTGGTGAATACGACTCTCTGCAGGGTAGAGGAACTGAGGAGAGGGTGCGGGCTCAGATGCAGCTTCTCTAAGGTTACTGATCCGCTCCTTTTGGACACACACCAAGCCAGTCTCTTTGCCAGGAAAACACAGTCTGCCCCGTGCCTCTGTCAGAGGGCGAGCTCGGTTCACATGGTCATTTATATGCAAACGTACACCAGAAACGCACACATGCACGCTCATGATGACTTGCTGCCAAATGATACTTAACAGAAAATAGTCTCTCCTCTTTCTGCCTCTCTTTTTCTACCTTTCTTTCAAATTCGTTCTCGCGCACACAAACAAACAGACTCTGCCCTCTCCCCATGTGCCTCGGTTGCTGTGTTTCTGCTGGCAGGGTGCCTTTGTTTTGCTCCACGGCAGCGCAGGGGTGGGGACGCATTATGTAATGTGTGGCGTGTGCCTGGGATACAGAGAGAGAGAGAGAGAGAGAGAGAGAGATGGAGCAGGGTGTGACTATAGTAACACACACTCATGATGACATAATCCACTGACCTCGTCCGTGGCCTGCTCGTGTCCCCCCCTCCTCAGAGTATTCCCGGCATCGCACTGCGATTTTGGAAACCACAGAAGAACATCCTCTTTCACCCTCAATTTGCATTTGTGCAATCTAGGACAAAATTGTTACCATGGGTCCTTGAGGCCTCTTTTTGCATTCTGGTGTAATGTGCAGGGCACAGAAATTGGTTTATTTTTCCATCTAGTTTCCATGGTCAGAGGAGGCAGAAAAATGTTACAGTACTGCTCTGCTTCTCTGGTAACCACCCATGTTTCTCTCTGTGTGTGTGTGTGTGTGTGTGTGCATGCACAGTCATGTGTGCACGTGCCCTCTTGCCTCCGCCCATGGCCAGCCTGTGGAAGTGGCCCTGCAGGAGCGGGAAAACAGAGGGTTTACTCACCCTCTCCCTCTTATTCCACTGCGTACACCCCATGCAGGCCACATTAAGCCTGCTTATATAATTAAAATTGATTACAGTAACACACAGCCAGTGCTCATGTGTCGCCTCCCACACATCCATATGGTGCGTATTGAAACAGGTTCTTCACCTGCTGGATTGTGGGTGATTATTGTGACGTATAAAAGGGCCTGAATGGAATGAATTTGTCTCCCCCGAGGGGTGTAAGCATTGAATATGTAAATTGATCTGTGGGTAAGCACTCGCTCAGTGATAATGAGAGTGAACCCACCATATTGACTTGCTTGTGCACTTAACCCGTATATTTATCATACATATTCACACTGTGGTATTTCTGTTTGCGCACGCATGCACATGCAAACACTGTGAAATGCCCTGTTCATGATTATGGTAGTTTCCATAATGCTCTGGTGCACTCCCTCTGCCATGGAAGAATATCTGTTTTTCATTAGAAAGACCTTCATCCTGCTACAGCCGTGTGGGAAGCATCCCCAGTATCATTAGTTACATTCTGCATTGCCTTTGGTGTGGAGCGTGAGTCTCTTTGCATCTGTACAGTACTGTTCTCTGTGCTGAAAATGGTATCTGTCCTTGTGTTGCAGATAAAATCGAAGAGGCACAGAAAGAACTCAAAGACCCCAAAAGCTCACAGAAAGGTAAGAGACCTTTTTATCAAGACCTTGGATAAAAATCAATGAGTTACATTTTCGAAGAGGAAGTGAGAATGCTTTCACTTTCAATAGGGTTGAAGTTTCTAAGGGAATTTCTCTCTTCCTCTTCACCACCTGGTAGTTTGAAAGGAATATACCGTACTGTAAGAAGGAACCTAAAATAACTCTTTTACTAAAAGCACACATTAACTTTATTTCGCAGCACTGAATTGGAAAGGATTCACAGACACAAATCAGTTTGTGTTTTGCATCAATGGTCTAAAAAATATTTATTATATAATGTGTTTATCTTTGCACTAGTGGTTTGTCAAAATAGTTCATATTTTTGTTTCCTGTGTTTGTTTTTATTTAGCCATGATTTACTCAGTCTGTATTATTGTTTCATTTATTTAATTGTGCCTTCCCTCATTGAACACTATTTACACATACTGTATACATTAGTTGAAGAATGGAGTTTAGTAGTTCTGTTTGGCTACTTCTACTTCAGAAGCAGATCCCATTGCTGTGGGATTTTTGCAGCAGCCCTTACATTCAAATATTTCTGCAGTGCTTCCTGTTTCAGCATCAAACTTAGCACCATTCGCTGCAATTATTTGTAATACAATAGTTTATATTTGGTACATTCCTTGGTCATTGTTTTACAATAGCAAGATTTTAGTTTAGTGGGGATACAATGTTTTGTTTTTCATCCCACTGCTCGGAATATGCCCTTGTGTTTCAGCAGTGATTGCCATAGTGATCTTTTGATATTCTCATGTTGTGACACATTGAAATTAGGAGGGCAATTGCATGATTATACGTTGTAGAATGGCTGGTAAATATTTTAGGGTTCATGTGACCTTTATCTTAAGTGAGATAAAGACAGTTCTTTGTCCATTTTTGTTTAACAAACAATGCAGATTTTCCAGCAAATTATATATTGCTCACTTTTTTAATTTGATGTATATATTCCTTGCATATAGTGAATACTACAGTAAAACTACAGTAATGGCATTGTTGTTACACACATGAAGAGCATGTTGCTTAGTTGAGTGGCTTGTTATGTAACGTTCAAATAGAATAGCAAGTTAAGTTAACCCAAGGCAGCTTTATGTTGCCTGAGAAATAACCAGCTAAGCTTACCTCATCCTTACAACATTTGTCCTTTTTAAAAAAAACAAAAAACACCCAGCTTATTTGCAGGACGTGCAAGCATTCACTGACTCACCCACTGTAAATGAGATTGGGTGGAGACGTGAGAAAGGATTCAAACCTAATAAGAATATCTCAATCCCCTTCTCAAAATACAGCAAGTACTGAAGTCACTACGTGTCAAAGGTTAATCCCTTTGACAAGCTACTTTTAAAAGAAGTTCATTCTATCAATAGCTCTTCCATACTGGACCACCATGGCATGACTTTTTTTCTGTTACAAATTATATCGTTGCTACAGTCATGGAGGAATCATGGAATTTGAAAACTGTGTTTCCCAGGCCCAGAAAAGTTATGGAAAATGACCAGTCATCTCATTTCCATGGAACAACATGTGATTGGTTGGAGGGGGAGGGGGGGTAATGTTAAGGTTAGCTACTGGTTGATACAGATTACCTTTTGAAAATATAAAAAAGCAAATAATACATTTCCTGAATAAATAAGTTTTAGTTGGTAGCTGTGTCTAGCCAAAACTCCTTTTTAACAATAACATTTACATCTGTACATAGGCACTGATAAATGTTTGTTTATATTGTACTTTTTTATAAGTCATGGAATTTAAGTTGCAGACATGTAAATTAACCCTCAAACTGATCCCTTTTTCATGCCTTTCAGTGACTCTATTTTCTTCTGTGTTCATACAAAGGTCCTTCTTTGTAATGTATGATTTAGAGTGGTTTATTTCAAGAATATCATAGGGTTTGCCTGGAGAACTATTATGTTGGTTGTATGCTGTTTTAAAAGGTCTTCGGTTGCATGTTTGTGTGGAGAATGGATTAACTTATGTAAAGACAAGGCGTTCCTCAATCTAATTATGCCAGAGCCCCGAAGGAATCCTGACCTCATCTTGGGAAATACCTACACAAGCCAGGAAACTGTGACAGGGCAATGCTAAACTTATGCAACATGTCCTTAAAACCACATGCCTAAATAACCCTTGTAGGGCCAATATGACAAATTATGGGACATCCTGGATGGGTGTGTCTGTTTAAAAACAGTGCAGAGTTGACAGCATGCAGATGCAGTTTGTCTGTACCATGGAGTACAGTACGGTGCTATCAACTGCTGAAGGTTTTCTTTTTTGATCAGCCAAGACTCCACAGGTTGACATTATTAGAAAAACACAAATGAAGAAAGGATGTTTTTTTTTTTTTATGCAATGAAGCGTGAGCCTCAGTGGCTTCAGACACACAGCAGAAGAGGAAAAGACTGAAGGGAGTGGAGAACTTATATCTGTATAAAGAATGTATCTTCACCAACTATTCAAGAAGAACAGCTAGTGATAAAATACTGATGAAAAGGCAGAGCACAGGCAATTGCCTTCAGTGAAAAGATTTCTTGATTTTCTTGAACTTGATGTGGAATGTTATGCTCTTTATCTAAGTTACACCACTTTAGTGGCTGTAGACTACAACATTTTTGTTATATAATAGCCTTGAATGTTATATTCATTATGTAATTGTATTGCACTAGTATTAATCTGTTGTTGTTCTGCATGTATGTCTTTAATACTATATTTCAATTGCTTGTTTTATTAGAAAAGTTGCACTGATATGTAACAAAGCAATTAGGACTAGATTATTAGTCCTGTTGCAGCCTTAAAGGGGCATTAACTAATATATGAGTTTTATCGATCTCTATTGGTGACCAAAGAATTGCAACATCGACAGTCATAATGTAATGTAATGACAATAGAAATGAGTAAGCTAGAGGTAATATAGTTAAGAGGTAATATATCATGATGCAAAATGCTGTAATAATAATACTGCTTTGTCCTTTCCTTTTTTGGCTTAAGGAAATGTCATGTAACGTTGGTGTTGTGCCAAAACTTGTATCCCCTAAAAAAAGTGTTTCCATGGTGGTGTGTGCTGCTTTTGTCTTTGATGTGTGTTTTGACACTGCACAAGGAAATTATCATAGGGGAAATGTGCTTAATAAATGACAAGTAAACCAAACATATAGCCTGATAATTTCCTTGTAGATTCAATGGACACTTGTGGTTTGAGATAATAAGATCACAAACAAGCGTGATCTCTGATCATTATGAGGGAACTACAGCAGACTGCAGTATTGTACTTCTGACTATAGTAGAATCTTATATACAGTGATGCTGTGGTATATGCAAGAGTGGTTAAACTATTATCTCCAGTCGGTCATTTTAAGACATAGCAACCACCAATATAAACAAAAAATCAATTATATTTTCAGAGGAGCATTCATTTTATGCTTTTTCCACTTAAAAGACCTTATCCTAACATTGCTTTGGTACTACTTGATATGATGTATACTGTAAATGTACTGAAATGTACCAGTGTTTCTTCATTATATTTGTAGAAGCAAATACAAACACGTGCAAACACATTCTAAAATTATCTGAGCAGTCAAATTTTCAATTTAAGTGCTTTTAGTTTTATGAGCCAATAAGGAAGTTTCAACAATTCAGCACATGAAATGTATTTTCTCAGTAGTGACTTTCTTGCTCACTATGCCCATGTGGTGTGGTTGGAAAGGTTTTGAAAAAGACAGCTTACTGTGCCAACTGTGCTTTTCTTATAACATGAGGAATTTTGTCGTTTTCATTGCATAGAAACGAAAATGTACTTTTTGCTTGACATGGCATAATAGGTTATGGACTCATATTCTTGTCTGTGTTTGTATCCACAGGGACATCTGAAAGCAGTCGCAGAAATGCAGATAACATAAAAGGCCTGAAGAGGAAAAAGGTTGTTGGAGAGAATCAGCTCAAGAAAATTCCCAAATCTCCAGTGAAGAAGCCCCTGCAGTCAAAAACATCAGGAGCCACAACCAAGGAAACTACGCCTTCCTGCTCCTCCTACTCCAACAGTCCTTCCCACAATCCCTCCAGGTCACCCAGTGGGAGCAGAGACCCAGAATATGCCCAACCAGTTGCAGCATCCCCTGAGGAAGGGGCATCCTCCACTGACCATGAAAGGCTGAAGCAAGGAGAAACTTCCTCTTCAAGGCCACCGTCTCTTGATCCCATCAGTGGTGAAGAGGGGTGTTCAACTGCAGCTGAAGTGTGTCAGCCCAAGGACAGCAAGAGCAGCAACCCCAGCTTTGAGGGAGATTCCTACCACACCAGTGCTCCCCTTGAGGTTCTACTAAAGGCCATGGAGCCTGACTTTAGTACTTTGGCTGAGAGGAAAAACTCCTTGCAAATTACAGCCATTGGAAAACCAGCTTCCGCCCTCACTGCTCAGTCCAGTAGTGAAGTAAAAGCAATGCCAGCTGTCAATTTTGGCCTCCAGGCTCAACCTTCCCATATGCAGACTTATTATGTTGACAAACAAGGTAACTTTATTGGCATTGCAGCACCACTACAGGGTAATATGCAGACATCTGCCCAGGGTACTCCCCTGCAGTCTTCTCAGCATGCTACACCACATTTTATACCTGTTGCTTCGAATCAGGAAAAGCCTAGCTTGCACATGGGCTTTAGTACTGGACCGTCCACCATAACTCATGCACCTGTTCCCTCAGGCTCCAATGCCTTGCCACAAAGCCAGCCACCAGTTGTGCACACATGCCAGTCCCTCTCAGCCAGTGTTCCCAGCACCATTCAGGTCCCAGTTACACCTGGCTGCAACCAAGTCCAGATGGCAACAGTTATGAACTTTGGTGCTGAGCAGGTGGCTAAGGACCAGAAGCCCAAGAAGCCGGGGAAGTATGTGTGTGAATACTGCAATCGGGCATGTGCAAAACCCAGTGTGCTGCTCAAACACATCAGGTCTCACACAGGAGAAAGACCATACCCTTGTGTTACATGTGGTTTCTCATTCAAAACAAAGAGCAACTTGTACAAGCATAAGAAATCACATGCTCATGCTATAAAACTGGGCCTCGTCGCACGTTCCGAATCTGGGGGCGGATCGCTCTCCCAAGAATCTGACAAAGCCCTCGGGACACATTCAGAGGCAGAGGAGAGTGGGGACAGTGATGAGGAAGGTAGCACTGCGGACTTGGACCCTGACTCATCACAGAGCAGTGTGACAGCTTTGTCTGAAAGTAGTTTGCAGAGTGCAGGTACAGCTCAAGCAAGCCATGGGGAAGCAGACTCAGCAGCTGTCTTCGAGTCAATGAAACCAGCCTCTGGTCAGAGGGGTTATGAGCCCAAAGTGACAGCTGCCCTTCCAAAAGTGGTTGTTTACCCAGTTAATGTCTCCCCTCTGAGGGCAGATAGCCCAAGGGTTACAGATTCAGCACCTGAGCAAGCTGCTGCACAACGGCAACGAGAGTTCCAGACAGCCAATCTGAGATCTAGCATCACAGTCCTGTCATCTCTGAAAGAGGTGGACTGTACAAATCCTTCACTGGATACTGTGAGTGAAGACGAGGACCAACAATGCAAGTCTCCACTGTTCGGTGGACATGCTCAGCTTCAGAGACAACAAGCAACAGACTTCTCTCAGCAGCAACAGGCCAAGTGCCTACTTAGTCCCCGCAGTTTAGGAAGTACAGACTCTGGCTACTTTTCGCGCTCTGAAAGTGCTGACCAGGCCATGAGTCCCCCTAGTCCATTTGTAAAGATAACTCCACCAGCAGACATAGACGTTTCCAAGAGCACACTTCCCAATATCCCTCCTGTGGTTGCCACAGTAATGCATGTAGCAGCTGAGGAAAAGCCACGAGCCACACAGGGACAGATGCGTCCACCATTGGAAACTAAGGCACTCTCTCTGGAAGAGCGAATTTCAAAGTTGATATCTGATAATGAGGCAGTGGTTGACAACAAGCAGCTGGACAGTGTCAAACCAAGAAGGACATCTCTCTCAAGGAGAGGTAGCATAGACTCCCCTAAATCATACATATTCAAAGACTCTTTTCAGTTTGACCTTAAACCAATGGGAAGAAGGTCAAGTTCCAGCTCAGACATCCCCAAGTCCCCATTCACCCCTACAGATAAATCAAAGCCAGTATTTCTTCTCTCTGTACCTCCTCAATACCCACCAATGGATTGTTTGCCAATAACAAGGAGTAACTCTATGCCTACTACACCAGGACACTCTGCTCTTCCCCTTAATGTTGCCCCCCAGCCCCACCCTTTGCGAATTTGTCAGTCATTTGATGACAAAATTAGTTCATTGAATGATGATGTATTTTCATCAGCCCCATCTACCCCAAATCCAGCAATACATTCTCGTACCTTAGTGAGGCAAGTAGCAGTGGAGGACTTTTCCACAAGTGAGGGGCATGGCCTCCCTTCTGTCCGTTCCATGGATGAGGGTTATCATGGTCCAAGTAATTCCACAGAGATGATGCAAAGAAGCAGATCTTTTGAGCACAGTCAGGACAGAAACAGAAAGCCTCAGCAGAGTAAAGGCACAATGTATGAGTGTGAGACCTGTCGTAACCGGTACAGAAAGTTAGAAAATTTTGAAAATCACAAGAAATTCTATTGCTCTGAGCTTCATGGTCCAAAAAACAAGCCAATCGCTCTTAAAGAAACTGAGCAAGATGTTTTTCAGGTTAACATACAGCAGCCCCTAATCCCCAGATCAACAGGCATCTCAGGAATACTTGATCAACAGACATCAATTAGAAAGAGAAGGAAAATGAAGAGTGTTGGAGATGACGATGACCAATCTCCAACCGACACCATTCCCCCTTGCTCTGTCAGTTTTGATTCATGTCAGCTACCAACAGCTCTGGCAGGTCGGACATTTTCTCAGCATGGTGCCATGGTAGACATACAGCCTAAAAACAACCAGACACAACTACCTCAGATCCAGCTTGTAGCAAGAGGTATAGATACTTCAGATTCCAGACTGTCACCAATACGAGAGGCCCAGATCAGCACTTCTACTAAAGGAGACCTGCAGAGGCAAGGCAGTGGTACTTCAGTCATTAGGCACACCAACTCACTCAGCAGACCCAATTCATTTGAGACATCAGAATCTTTTGACAGGGCATCTCCTGTTGATAGTATGGAAAAAGATGCCCTGAACAAGGTCAAAACAGATGCTACAGCAAATGTTTCAATTGAGAGCTACCATGAAAAAATGTCTATACCCAAGTGTGTTGACTATGGAAAACAAAGGATGGAACATTGCACTGATGGCACAGTAGCAGCAGTTGGTGAAAGCTCTACCCCTGTCCACCAGTCTCGCCTGGTTCGTCAAAACAATATCCAGGTTCCTGAAATTCTGGTCACAGAGGAACCTGACAGAGAACATGAACCACAGAGCACTGAGCCAGCAGATAAGCCTGCAGATCCATTCAACTGGCCTCAGAGAAGTGAGAGTTTGTCCAAGTTGCCAGCGGAGAAACTTCCACCTAAAAAGAAGAGAATTCGTCTCGCTCAAATGGACCACTCCTCAGGTGAATCCAGTTTTGAGTCAAACCTCTCACGAAGTCTCAGCAGGGACAGTAGTCTTTCTCGCTGCTCCAGCATTTCAGCCTCTTTTGACAGAGATGAGACATCCAGATCAGAGAGCCCTTCTAGAGGGGAGTGTGTCAGCAAAATACCAGAGCCTCAAGGTTTACCAACAGCCTTCAACACACTTGGTGTGCCTGGCATGATGAGGCGTGCTGCATCTGAACAGATCACTTGTACTCAACCCTCTGTGGAGATTTCATGTGACTATCGTAGCAAGTCCTTTGATTGTGGCAATGTCTCTCCCAGCAGATCATTGTCCCCAGTTGGTCAGCCAAAAAGTGCACAAACTTCCCAAGTTGCCCAGGTGCCACTCATTGAAAGACGACGGGGGCCATTAGTTCGTCAGATGTCTTTAAAGATAGGTCCAGAAAGTCAGCAACCTGTCCGGAAAAATATCATACCTCTGGAGAAACTTTCCATTACAAATGTAAGCTCTTTAATTCAGAACCGATCCCAACAGATTCATATTGCCAATAAGCCCACCATGGCTCAGTCTTTTATCTTGCATTCTGGAGAACCAGCCTTGCAGAAGAATGAGCAAATGGTGCAAAGCATTAATTTGGGTAACCCAACTCAGCAGCCTCAAGTCCATGGCCTTCCACACCCTTGGCATCAAACATCAAGGGTTCAAATATGCCAAAAGATACAGCAACCTCTGAGCCAGATCTCTGTCCGTCGTGAAAATATCCAAAATAAGTCAGACTCTGAAGAAAAGAAAAGTTTTGTGCCCAAATACCAACTGCATTGTCCTGCTCTGAGAGGAAGCCAAACATTTTCATTCTCTAGCACCCAGGGAACTCAAATAGCTGTACCAGTTTTAACAATACCTATTGCCAATCAGATTTTGAGTGTTTCAAAGTCTTCAGATGTACTGAAAAATGTCTATGTTGCTCAACAGAGTCATCAGGCTTCTGAGATTAAGACACAGACTGTTGTTTTGCCAGGTGGACAACAAAGGGACCCATTCAATCAGACCCAAACAGGTGCTGCCCCATTGCCACAGATACTGATAACCCATGAGCAGATGAACCCTGCGCCTTCTGTGTCCAAAAAGAACAGTCTCTCATCCATTCACAGTGTAGATAGTGACATCCAAACTGCACCAACTGTAAATAAGGATAGAACTCAAACTCACCGAGTTAGCACTCATAATCATACGGGAGAAAGAACACCTTCTCTCGGGTCTTTACATTGCACACAGAAACTGGCATCGGTGACCCTATGCCCACAGCAGGAGCCCATTGCCTCTAGCAAACGAATGCTGTCCCCTGCCAATAGCTTGGACATCTACATGGAAAAGCACCAAAAGCGGGCTAAGGATGAGCATGGTGTTGCCTGTCTCACTGATGGCAGGTCAGTCAACTATCTTAACTCCAAGATGGCAGAGGTGACTCGACAGCGGAAGCTAACACTTGTCAGGCAAGTTTGCACCACTGAACCAGTGGACAGTCCCATTGAAACTGAGGCCCCACCATTGCCCCAGAATAAACTAGATGGGGAGAAGGACTCAGAGGCTCATGATGACTGGAAGCCTATGTCACCTGACAGTGCTGGGCTGGAAAAACACACAACTACTGTAGTTCCTCAGGAGCCAGGCGCTGCATTGAACACAACACCAGGTAGCCACAGCACTTCCATCCCAGCTAATAACACTCTGAAGCCTCAAGACAAAGCTGAGGAACAGAGATGGACTCCTGCCAAATCTCCAATAAGGCCCTCCAGTTTCCATGGTGGTCAGGTGAAACTGACCTCGTCTGTTTCTGTGGTCAACACAAAAGACAGCCATCGCCTGTCTTTCCCCAGCCTGAAGACTGCCACCACCTTCACATGGTGTTTCTTGATGAAGAGGAAACCACTCCATGTTCCACAGACTGACCTGAAGATTTCAGCATATGCTGCCTGGACCGTCAGCCCCAACAACCCTAACCCACTTGGGTTGCCCACCAAGGTGGTGATGTCTCTGTTTGACTCCAAGCAGAGCTCCAAGAAAATACACTACACCTCGGCAATAAGGACGAGTGGGAAATCTGACATCTTGTCTTACTCAAGCAAGCTGAAAGACATCATGCCCAGGGTAAGAACAAAACTATTATTTGCAAGGTTCTAAAATCTAACACATATTTGTCATTGTCTTGTCTTAATGTCTTGATTCTTCAATCAAATATATTGATGATTGCATGATAGAAATTTGTGAATATATAATGTATATTACAGTAGATCCTTTCATCTCTCTGCAGGTGCTAATAAACCAGAAGTCTATAACAGCTGAAAACAGAAGCAAAGTACAACCAGAGACTCAGCCCAACAATGAGTCAGACAAGGACTTGTCATCCAAAACAGAACCAAGGCGGGTCAAAATATTTGACGGAGGGTATGTATATAAGCAATAAAGAAATATTATTACATGCTAACTCGCTTACTTATTTACTTGCTTAATTACTTATTTATTCAAAATACAAATAGTTACTTTCATGTGCTTGTCTTCCCAATTTATGCGTCCCTAATGGTTCCATCTCTAACCCTGCAGATACAAATCTAACGAAGAGTATGTTTACGTGCGGGGGCGTGGCCGGGGTAAATACATCTGTGAGGAGTGTGGGATTCGCTGTAAGAAACCCAGCATGCTGCGCAAACACATCCGCACCCACTCTGATGTCCGGCCATACCACTGCGTCCACTGTAACTTCTCCTTCAAGACGAAAGGTTAGAGCTCAGTACATTAGTTTGTTTCAGTGTTTAAAACCAAGATAGAGATGTTTTTGTGACTATTTTCCTTTTGATCTTGGGAAATTTGCAAGTTAAAACCACTTGATTAATTATCTTTCTTTATGCAGAGTAGAGGCAGAGTGAGTGTCACATTATCAATTATACCAAATCAACCCCCCCCCCCCCCCCCCCCCCCAAAAAAAATAAATAAATAAAAAATTTGCAAAAAGAAATAAAGGAAAGCCCATTGAGATGTATTCACAGGTCAAGGGACTATACCACAGGTGTTATGATGCATTCATGTTTAATTTAGATGGGATTTTCCAAACCATAACCTTTTTCAGAACAATTGCTTTGGAGTGAAAAAAAAAAAAAAGTACAGTATACCAATATATAGCCTGTAATGAATCTATTGAGAACAACAAGATTCAATCAAATTTTCATTATCACAATTTAGGCCTACATTTTTCTTTCCAGAGTTCATTTCATTTTTTCCCTGTTAGGAGCTATGGAATTAAAGATGTTGTTTCACCATCTCTTAAACCAAGACAGTATGATTCACCAGTCTTTATCGAACTTGCCTACCCACGCGACACTGCAGAACAGTACTTGGTGTCAGAGCAACCCACGTTCCTTTAAAAATGTCTTTATCAGTTACTCACCCTTTACATACAGCCTGCCCAAAGACAGCATTCTCTTACATAAACTCCTTCTGTGCTATTGTTCAAGCTCCACCCACCCATAAGACCTTGTTGCCTCTCTTCTTGCAGGAAATCTGACCAAGCACATGAAATCCAAGGCCCACAGTAAGAAATGCATGGAGATGGGAGTGCCTGAGGGTCTCATTGAGGATCAGGATGCAGAGGACTCTGGTACAGTGTTTCACTTCTCAGCCTTGACCTAGAGGGAAATACACAGGGGACATTGTGTGCTTTGAAGCTATATCTTGCTAATATAGAGAAAATTTGCATGGGATCTTAAGCATTAAACTAAGCAAACATGAATAAACACCTTTTCTGTTAGTTCAAGGGTTTATTGCCAGTACATTGTTACATGTGTTTTATTGGGTGAATACAGCAAGGTCTTGTTTACCCTATTTTCATATGTATTCAAACAACAGGATTGCCCTTCTTTAAATAGCTCTCCTGATAATGACTAGAGATATGAAATACGGATTGTCCCTGCTTGTGCTCTGTAGCTATGCCGATCAATAGCTGTGCCATGGTCTAATTAGAAATTCTAAATGCAGCTTCTTCCCCTGTTAACTCAGAGCGCATGTGGGCGGCATGCACAGCGTTTAGAAAGAGGAAATTGCTGCGTCTAATTTTAGAAAAAAAGAGAAGCTGCCTGAAAGCATTCTATGGTCCCAGTCTCTAAGAGCATATTTGTTTTTCCTCCTCTGCCTGTGATGGAGCTCAGGGGCTTATGGTGGTCTAGGGTGTGAAACACCACTACTGCAGCAGTACAACACACCATCGAATGGTATTTTTCAGTGGTAGATTTTCTCATTGTGTGAGAGAAACCTAGATGAGAATGTTGGATTTTTAATGAATGAAAATGGTTTAAATGCTGCCTAATAGCTTATCTTTTATGCATCAGCTGTGGTGACTAATATGCTCTGTAGAATAACAAGACTTCCTTCTTACGTTTTCTCTCAACTGCAGGCGACCGCAGCCAGGTGAGCAGCGCTGACCGTCCAGATTCAGATGGCGATGACTCTGAGGGCCCTGACGATGAGGAGAACGATGACAACGAGGAGGAAGAGGAGGACAGCCAGGCAGAGTCGGGCCTGTCCACCAACCCCTCTGTCTCTGCCAGCCCCCAACACATCCCCTCCAACCAGGCTGAGGTCCCTCCTAGTGCCCTCCTAGCCCAGATGTCCATCAGCTCAGCTCCCCTCCCCCAGTCCCAGCCTCCAGCTTCTGACTACCACACCTCGGACTCAGAATCTGTCCCCATGATGAGCCCCGTGTCCCTGTGCAAGCAGATGTCCATCTCTGGGTCCTGCTCCAGCCCAGGCCCCCTCCCTAACTCTCCTCCGCCCATTGCCCCCATCTCAGATTCCTACACCTCAGACACAGAGTCAGTGCACATGATGAGCCCTGTGTCACCATGCAGGCAGATGTCCATCGACTACCCTGACTTTGATGTGCCCCCTAGTCCCCCAGTGCCGGGCAAGGGCTCCAAGCTCGGCCAGGTGAGACCCATGTATTCTCATTGTGTCTCTCTCCACCCCTCCCTGTCTGTCTCCCTACGCTTTCTTTCCTATCCATACCCTTACCTTGAATCCCGCATGTGAGGCACTTCCACAAAGCTCCTGTGAATGTTCTTTAAAAGGTGAATAGTCTTCTTAACGCTGATTTGCCATTTTTCTTGGCTTGGAGGCTTTGTTCAAATAGCGTAGCACCTCTCATCCTCTTCATATCTTATCACTAGGATTTTACCATAATTAAGTCAAGAAAAATGTGATTGGAGATCCCATTTCTCTCTCTCTTCTCACAGGATGGCTCGTCTGCCCCTCCCATCGTGCCGACAAGCGAGTCAGGTGTACCAGTGGACCGCAGCACTCAAACCTCCTCCTATGCTTCCCAAGGTCCCATGCACTTTCCCCCACAGGGCCTATCCCAAGCACCAGGAGCAGGGACCCGGACACACCTGTTCAGCCACCTGCCCCTGCACTCCCAGCAGCCTTCTCGCTCCCCCTACAGCATGGTCCCAGTCGGGGGGATCCAGCTGGTGCCCGCTGGCCTGGCAGCTTACTCCACCTTTGTACCAATCCAAGCTGGCCCTGTCCAGCTCACCATCCCAGCAGTGAGCGTCATCCACAGGAACACCAGCCCGTTGCCGGCTCCCCACACTTCACCCCAGCCGGAGGGCTCTCATGCCCAGCCCCTTGTGGTGCAGGAACCCATCAGTAGCGTCGTGCCCTGCTTCCCCCTCGGGCAGGTCACCGGCCTGCAGGCTCAGACTCTACAGCCTGTGGGTTTGGAGACACTCAACCTAATGGGGCTGACCAACACAGGCCTGGCATCTACCCAGCTGCTGCCCCAGCAAGGGCTCACCCTCAATGCCACCCTGGGGCTGCAGGTTTTAGCTGCCAGCCCCACCTCCCAAAGCAGCACTGGCCCCCAGACACATATCCCTGGCCTGCAGATAGTCAACATCGCCCTACCTGCCCTCATCCCCTCCCTCAGCCCCCTCTCCACCCTCAGTCCTCTCGCTATGCCCTCCGAGAGGCAGGGCAGCCCAGAAGCTCTGGGAGCCCAGCCATCTCAAACTGAACATGGGCTTGGTCCTTCATGGAGCTGCATGTCTGCTTCACCACCCATCCCTCTGATGGTCAGCAGCCCTCCAGAAGTGACCTCAGCCAGCAGGCCTAGCCCGAGGAGTGGGAGCAGAGCAGAGCTCACACAGACTGTGGAGAAGGAGGAGAGGGGTAAATCCCCACAGCAGCATCCATCACCAGCTCCTGAGAGCGGAGCAGACAATGCTAAACAGACACCAGTTGGGGGCGCCAGCAATCCTGCACCTCCAAGGCCACTGCCAGTGTCCTCCTGGCAGAAGGTAACTGATGACTATAATGAGGCATCCAGTGATGACGAAGACAGACTGGTCATCGCCACCTGAAAAAGCCCCAATGGGAAAGTTCTTCTTTGTTCTCTTTTTGTAATGCTTGTCACTTTGTAAGACTGAAAACACTTCTTCAGGGGTTTGTTTCTTTGCAAATCGCCTTTCAAAGCACAGATACTGACATTCATATTGTACGTGCAATCATATGATGATTATGATTATAATGATGACCAATCATTTTATTTTTACTTTTTTGTCAGCTCCAGACAATTTCTTTTTTGTACATGTTGTATAGACAATTGTGCCTTTTTGGAGTTTCTTGTTTAGGAACCTGTACATAATTCCTTATAAATTCAGTAGTTGCTTGTGTTTATTTCAAAAAATGAAAGTAGAAGGAGAGATGACAATGGAGGATATCAGTTTTATTTTGGAGAATTTGTCATTCGTAAATTTATGGAAAAAAATAAATGTTGTACTGGTATATGTACATTTCTATGGATTTTGGGGCAATGTTTCTGTGTACAGATGTTGTGTTCAACTATTTATTATATTCCATCTAGTGCCCATTACGACTCATAAGTCCATAGGTATGTGCATTATGGTAGCTTTACATTGCGGTATCAATATTATTAACTGTATCAGTAAAAATTTGTTTACAAACATTCAAGCGGTGTCAATGTATTTTGTTTTTCTAACACTGGAGACATATTTTCACCAGACAACATGCCAAAGAGGACAGGTATTCATTCACACTCTTTTACTTTGCATTGTAGACAGTTAGAAAATATTGTTAATATTTACAGTCAAATAAAATCTAATAAATACATCTACTGTATGTGCAGTCAGTGGCAAAAGTGGGACAGTCATGTCAAACTGATTCTGTTTGATGTGTCCTCATGAAATTCACATTCATGGTCAACTGATGAATATGAAGCAAGAGTACAGACGGTCAGCTGTTGGTCATATTTGACATTGTAGTTAACATTTGACATATTTTTCCATATCAAAACATATTAGAATTGCTGAAGCCAGTCTCACCAATTTCAGCTGAGATAGTATTCAGAGAAACAAAGAGTTTCATTCCCAAATGAGATTTGAAATAAGTGACATCTTCTCTGACAATGTGATTGATGGCAAAAAAAAAAATCTGGTATTTTTTAATAGCTAGTAGGTAACTTAAGCTCTAGGTCGACAGAAAAAGAACATTTTACAGACTGGATGTGCTATAGTGTAGATAGTGAATGATTAACATTCGGTTGTGATTTTTTGTTTTCAAAATGTATATGTGCCATTTTGGAATAGCACTCTTCAAATTACACTCAAGTACATCTGAAATATTTAACGTTAATGTTTGATTGCCTATTTATATGCAGTAACTGCATGGGGTCTGACCCATTAACACCACTGGATTCTTGACATCTTCCTCTGAGATGCTCTGCCAAGCCCAAAATGAAGCTTCTTGCATAAGAGTGAATCCCATTGGGATTTCAGCTGTGGGATGGACTCTCTCTTAAAATATGCTAGCCTACTAAATGGCTGACTCTGTGATTGTCTCAGTAACTAGGACTAGTATGCAAGTCAAAAACAGTTCATCTCCCACTCTCTCTGAATAGTTGACAGTCTCTGCATTTACAGTACGTCATATTTATCTTTCGATCAGTGTGCAAATTTCATGCAGCATACGAAAAAAGATCCAATCTCGCTCAACTTCCCGCATACTGTAAACAGTGACACTGTATAACAAAGATAATTTCTATTCATGCAAATCCTCGGGGGACGTCCTCATGATCCTCTCAGCATCACAATAATGCACTTCATTAAAAAATCACAATTTGTCGATCAAATGAATAGTGGCACTTGACCAAGAGATTTTATTTGTCCCTTTTTTTATCTTATACTTAATGAAAAAGTCATGATAGAGAGCTCTCAGAGGACCGGGGGCCAAACATAGCAATCTGCCCTCAATGAGGGAAACTTCGCTCTCATCTCAAGAGGCTTACAGTGAAAACCTCCTCGTTCCACCATTCAGAGGGGTGACTCATCCATCTACAGTACAGCAGCGTCTCCCCCCCCACCCCCCGCCGCCTCAGGGCTGAAACCTGCAGGGGAGGCTATGGTGAGCTAACAGAGACACCTAGAGGTCTACAGCTGCCACTGCTGAGCAGACAAGAGCAGGCTGATGAAGTGAAGGACCCACCAAAACACCAGACACACTGACACACACAGTGGGGTCAGCGAAAAAAAACTCTTCCCTGCAAAATCTTTGCTCGGGCGACACCGTACGCAACACAGCACCACCGTAACATCACAGCAAGCTGTCTGTTCTCAACTCAGGTGTCCAAGATTGATCTCGTGAAGATGAAGCTGGTTCTAATGCTGCACTGCTGGGTTGCTGCTGGCCTGAATGGAGAGAGGCCAAATAAGCTCTTCCTGCCAGTAGCACAAGCTGTTCCCCTGGCCAGTGGAAACTCTTAACACCAGCCTCTGATTAGGGACCGCAGAACCATGTCAGGATGCTTTACCAAAGATTTTTCCACTTTAAACATGCATACACATGTGTGTGCACGCCGACACACACACACACACACACACACAAAGTACATTTTCCACCCTTTCCAACCTTTGCCTACAGCACAATGTCTCTGAATGCATGCTTTAGCGACACAATGTACCTCTAGCTTTCCACGACCTGGCGGTGAAGGAAGAGGCCTTTATTAGATTAGCAGTCATTTTGGAAAACTGTTTGTACTTTCATTAATCAGACTTACTGATTAGTCGTACTTCATTCACCAGTTGCAAAGCACAAGGCACAAGGGCAGCAGGGCCTCATATGCAGTGCAAGGAGACACAGTCAAGGCAATAGATAGTAGACTATATCACTACTGAAATACACATTCAGCGTTCAGGCAGAGTTGATGATTTATTAATTAAGACACACTTCATCAAATGCTCCTTGATTAACTGCTGCCCTACAGCCCTACAGAGCTACCATGCCCAAAAAGGATTACAGATAAAGATGTTTGTACTTGTTATGCAATGTTGGGTGTAGTGTCCAGCTTAAGTTTTAACCCTATAAAGCATTATTATTTTTAGAGGTTGAGAATGAGATGCGTTACAGTCTGAACTTTACTAATTCACTTCCCCGGTCAAGTTCATGCAAATTGAGAAATCCCCACTACCAGGCGACCACTTTGTGTGAAGCAGTCCAACTTATATTGAGTGGACTGGCTCTCAAAGTTTAAACTCAAATATATGAGACTTGATATCTATTTTTACAACAAACTTAACTGTATCAAATGAATTGCATGACTTCTAAATGCCCCAGTAGTATATTTTTTATGAAGGGTTCACCATAAAACAGGAGATTGAATTGTAAAAGTTGTCGTTTGACTGCCATCTGCTGTTTTATAAGTGCAACTCCCCGTCCAGGATAGTCCAATAGGAGTTTGGCACAGGTCACAGCCACCCGGCGTCTCCCCCATCCCTTAACTCGGAACCGAGGAATTTCAAAGTCCTTATCTTGACCTGCACGGCTGCTTATCAGCGACTATTAACAAACAGCATTGTCTGGGAATAAGCCAAAGGACAAAACTGTTGAACACGGGGCTGCAGAAGGAGGAGGGGAGGTGGGAAGCACTTGTATAAAGTCAAAGGGCTGCACATGTGGGGCCACACTGTCAGAGAGACTCCTGACTGATGCCTCTGCGCTCCTGCGTGGATCTCTGAGGACGCTCACTGAAGCATCGCTTTTCTGGAGCGAGTTTCCCGCTGGATTCTTCAATTCTTTTAAGGATTATTCATTTTCGTCAACAAGATTTTTGTTTAAAAGGAGCCGGAAATTTTTAAATCTACAACCAAATAAAATGGATTTACACATTTTGTTTTCCATGTTATCAGTGATGTACTCTGGGATTCTGCACACAGGTAAGTTCTGGCGAGGTATTTCAGCTGTGAAGCTATTTTATAATATGAGATTTATTTTAATTGCCGTAATACAACACAACAACGTGTATTACTCTTTCATAATTGAGTTCCATTAAACAATTTAACACCTGAATCTTACCTGTACACGCTGCTGAGTACCTACAGAGCAAAATATTTTTCATACCTTTAGATGATTGACACTTTGATTCATGCCCAAATACCTAGACCTACTTCATATATAAAGGCTTAAGGACTCTATTTTGACGATGATTTAAATTACAGTCCTATCAGCTCCTGCTGGCGAGACACCCACCGCCTCCGCTGACACCCCTGGGCGCCATGTGAGGACCAAGCGATGCTCCTGCGCTACTTTCCTGGACAAAGAGTGTGTCTACTTCTGCCACCTGGATATCATTTGGGTCAACACACCTGAGTAAGTCTCATTTACTGCTTATAAGTTTGATAATGTGGTGTTACTTTCCCGAATAACGAGTCGTTACAGTAATGCAACTTTCTCCAGTAACGCGTAGACTAGTCGCTAGGGAATTAGGCTACTATTTTGATTTCGGTGATAATGTTTTTTGCCTATCAAAAAGTGGTTACTTTTGTTATCACCGTTTCTAAATACCAGATGGAAGTTGAATTATTCAAAAATTCGCCTTCTTTTAAAATGAGTAACGAGTAGCCTAATACATAACTTTGTGAGTGACACGTCCAACACTTCTTACACATAAAATGATGGCTCTGCTTATAGTTTCTGACTCAAACTGTTCCTGTTTCATCCAGGCGCGTGGTCTCGTACGGACTGGGGAACGCTCCCAGGACAAGGCGCGCGGTCGCGGACTCCATGGCAACCAACAGGGGACCGCGCTGCAAGTGCCTCAGTGAAAATGACAGCGCCTGCACGAACTTCTGTTCGCTGGAAAACCACCCCAGGTACACATTATGTAATATTTCATTGTATCATAGTTCCAACTTGTCCGATGAGCACTTACATCCAGAGAGACGCATGCCATCGGGCAATAACAATACGTTTAGTAGCCTAGCATCTATTGTACTGATACTAGATACCGTGCTCTCTTCTGACTCTATGTTCCCACCACATGTGGAAACACGTTTTGTTGCTTAAATGCCTCTAAATGTTTCGAAACCACGGGATGAATAATTGAAACATGACTCCGTCCTCATCACGTCTTGTGCACTTCTGCTCACAGATACAAGACATCGCCAGACAAGGTGATCCTCTCTGCCGAGGGCGATGGTTGTGCCGAGACACAGTGCAAACACAAGCTGGCAGCCAAGGCGGGCAGGATTAAAAGGTAAGACAACCCGCTCAGACTGAAGAAGACGAATACCACAAGTCTATTTGCAAAATAAATGGACACGGTAATTATAACCTCACGCAACACAGAGGTCTTTTGTGGGACAAAACATCTCTGGGCGCATAATTTCTACGTGCGTAAAACCAGTGAGCCTGCGAGATAAACACAGATACCACGTGTTGAGAAGGCATCTCAGAAGCAGATATTTCCAGATTACCACCCCTCAAGCAATGAATTCCCTATATATTATAATGAGAAGTGTTGTATTCCTTTCTGAGACATGGTAAACCTCTGAGATTTTACGGAATTTCCCAAAAGTAAATTGTATCACTCTCCCTTAACTGTCAAAAGTGATGTGGGTAATAGAGCCCCTCTCTGGCACAGCTCCACTCATGTACCATCATGTTTCAAAGTGAAACCCACTCACAGTTTGCGGCGCCGCGTGTCTGCACTTTCTGACACATTAATAAATGGAAACATAAACTTCAATCTGCTGTACCCACTGAAAACTGTGTTGTGCATGACATATAGCATACTTTGCGGTTCGAGTGTGAGTGATTGACAGCCTGAACCCCCCCCCCCCCCCCCAGCTATACGTTTACCTTTTACATAACCTGAGAGATCGATGGTTTGGACGTCCCGATGCTGACCAGCCTCCCTTTTTGTCTCTGTCTACAGGATGAGGAACAGCGGCGGGGAACCGGTGTCGCCTCTAGCGCTCAGGGCAGCGCTGAAAACCCGCCTGCTGCTGGAGAAGTGGAGGGTGAGACAGCGCCACAGGGCGAGAGCCTGGGAGGGCGAGAGCACAGCCTCCTAAAGAAGACAAGATAACCTCCGCGCCTTGTCAAGACATAGAGGAAAGGGATTTCATAGCCGTGGAACCTCTCTCCCATCCATCTGCCGTTAGGGATGTGCCGTGTGCAGCGGCCCCCCGAGAAAGGCATTGGACAGCCGACATTAAGGCCAGCAGCCTTCCTCCATGTTGGCTTAGTGGCTGCGGTGTTATGAAGTGTCTGTTGGTTTTGCATATAGTGCATTTACCACTGGACTTGGTTGCACTTCAGCAGAGAGATGAACGAGGTCAGAGACAATCCAGAGACTTCAGGTGAGGAGAGATAAGAAGAACGGAGAGGACGTGACCCTGGTCTACTAAAATCAAGGACGTTCAGTGATCTTTTCAGGCATCGTGGTCACATGAAAGTCTCTCTGGGCCAATCACTGTACTCAAAAGACCATCAAGAGGAATTTCACAACACTGTCTTCACAGGGAGAATCGAATAATAACACAAATTCTTCTATTACAGAAAATGAATCACTGCCATACATGGAAGAAGCAGTTCTTAACTATTTCAAAATAGCATTATTCTCCCCCGCACAGTTGCATTGTTAAGAGATTGTTAGGCCTATATAGAAGTTACTATGTGTCTCATGTCATTGTTGTACAAGAGCTGTTTTGTCATTGACTGAAACCAGTTACTGCATTTACATAACAGGCCGTTCCATGTCAGCACACAGGTCAATATGCAATAGGTCTTGGGAGTTTTTCTTGCTGATGTTGATTGCATCTGTTATCGCAGACTTCTCTACATGTTGTATCATAATTTAATATTTCACTAAATATCGTATGTACATTGTTGCAAGCATGTGCTTGGATTTATTTATTCCTGTTCCGCATTGTACTTTACTGGCCATATTGGTCCAATCATATGTTTGGGTTTGTCATTTCAATGAAATGTGCTGTCACCGAAATGCCAGATTCTGGCAAAACTTTGAGAAATAAATTGTTACACTTATTTAATACACTTGATAAACTCCTTCATCCTTATTGTTTCATTTGCTCTGTAATATTTCATATGCAGTGGATCATATCTTTGGAGCTGAAATAGGGCACTAACCTTAGAAAAGCAATGTTTCACCAACTTAAGTGGAGGATAATTATCTTGGGAGTAGTGTAATAGAGAAACCACAACACCAGGAATAATCAACATGAAAAAGCTCTAATCTTCACTACCAGTCAACACATAGGTGCACCACAGATAAGTCATCTGTGAAAAATGAGTTTCATAAATCATACATGTAAAAAAAACAGAAGCAGTCTTTCAAGTTCACAGTGTTGGAGGATTTGAAGTAGGTCATAAGAGAAAGAGCAGGAGAGAAAGAGTAAGAGAGAAAGAGAAAGTTGCGTGAGAGAGATACAGAGAGAGACGGAGCCAGATGTGATGACTAGAAAGTGTTGATGTGGAGGCCAACAAGGCAAAGTGCAATAAAAACCCACTAACCCCGCCTTTCATCTCTGTGCCAAACCAATGTATACACTGCAATTTCTAAAGCAGCTCAAAGTGGATTTAAAGTTTCTTTCAGCCTAGGTGTTTTGGATTTCAAAGGAGCATCCAGCACAATGTTTCTTTTCAGACCTGCAATGATCTTTTTTTTTTTTTTTTTTTGTAAATACCTTTGGATATCAATAATCTGCCAGTCGGTCCCCTCCAACCTGAGCTTCTCCAACTTTTGCTTACAAGTGAATCAGCAGAATCCTCATGCCTGCCGGTCCCAATGAATCCTGAGTCACTCTTAGGTTATTCTCTTAACTACCTGCCTTGTCCTTTAGAGACCCACCTCTCCTCTCCCCTCGGAGGATTATTGGAGATAAAAGACCATTATTTTCGGCTGGTGTCCCTTAATCACCCTTTACCATGCCTCCAGGGCCTTTGTGCGTCAGTGTTTTTCCCCCACAATGCACCACAACCTCCTGGCGCTTCTGCAGATATCTCTAATTTCATCTCCTTTCATTCAGTCGCTATTATCCTCCAATTTGCTACCCTTTTTCTCATGACTCCCTAATTAACACTTACCCAAGGAGCCTGATTACAGTCTGATGGACAGTTTAGGAATTCAGACTAAACCTTCAATCAGTAAAGCTGTACATTCCTTTAGGTATGAGGATCTTGTTTGTCCCCTGTGCATAAAAAACATTTTTAATGTACATGAGACATTAAATAGTTAATCTAAACTGACCTGTTTATCAACTGAGGGACATTGTCTGGCAACCCTCTGATTATCAGGCATCAAGATGATTCACTGCAGTACATAGCAGAAGATGGCTCCTCATTGCACTACTGCAGAAAACATTGTTTTCATGGTATTGCAGCCAAGAGAGAGCAGGGTGGGGTTTACCTCCTGCGCCAGGCTATTTTAACTGTAACTTCAAAATTATTTTTACCACCTCAGGCACATCTTTTGCACAGATTAAGGCTCTGTGAGCGCTTTGCTTCGATGTGTCAGATCTGTCCCCTTTTAAATCTCAGTTTTGCACATGATGAATGTTATACAAGATGTACTTGTACTCAGTTCAAACATTTGTGCGTCTCAAACTTGCTCCCATCACTCATCAGAGACCTGCTTGAACTGGCAGCAGAGAACAATCCAATGTAAATTGGTTGAAAAGTCTTATCTAACCAGCCCATTTAGCAAACAAATCCATGGAGAATTTTGTGCCTCTGGCTTATTCTAAGGAATACTCTCGTGTCCTGCTGTGTGTAGAGTCCAATAACAATACTGGTCTAATATTTTCCAGACAGACCTACTTTTTTTTTTTTTTTTTTTTTTTTTTTTTTCAATTTTAAGACATGTCTGCTCCAGTAGATAGCATACAGACTAGAAGAAACTGGAAAGATAGGCGAGAAAGTGGAGACGAAGGTGTTGAGCTGGAGTTGAACCCGTGCCACAGGTCCAGTATAAGATATAAGATATGCTCTGTAGCCTGTTGAGCCATCAGGACAGACCTAGACAAACTTACTGTGGATGAAAGGAGATCTGCTGACATCTATCAGATATAGATCTTTGATATATATCTGATATCTAGTCTCTTGGCTCTGTAGAGAAAAATGTTATCAAATTGACAAGGAACTGAAGTGAAGTTTGATACAGCAAGTTATTTGTTCACAGCATGTTACATAATGAGAGAAGGTGAGACATGGACGGTACCACAGATGATGGTTTCCATTTAGAATTGGCTCCCTCAAAGCCCTTTTCTCCATATATGATTCTCTGGGGTTTATGGTCGATATGACACATGCGATGAAGTGATCCACAACATGTTTTACTCTATTGTTAATGTTATCCAACTACACTTCCTGTGAACAACCACTTCACTACAGTCATTTAAACACACATAGACTCCATAACCTGTTATCAGATTACCTTTATCAAAATGACGTCTGCTGTGTTTGTTTCTTTCAACTGGCCCAATTAGTCTGTGTTATCTTCAAAATCATTACATGCCCTCTACGGCATGAGTCAGTCATGACATATTAGGTCTTTAATCGTGCAGAAGCGTTGCTAAAAGGAGATTTGTCCCTGTACCTGGGCCCTGAAGAGGTTAACAGCATGCAGACGGGCCCGGGGCCCCAGCACAATGGCACTCACCCTCTGAGCTATGCAGCTTTATGCAAGGAACTCCCATGAGACATTAGCTTTTGGCGTAACTCATTAGTCTATTGAATAGACCCAGTGCTAACATAATAGCCCATTACACAGCAAGGAATCTCCTCGACTCGACAGGAATTCTCGAGCTCAGGAGCCGAACAATGGGACTCTGTGCAAAAAAACGGCTGGGAGGGGCGGACTGGCCGAGGCCTCTGACGTCTGACCAACGCCCTGCGCTACCTCCGCACGCCCTGTTTTTCCAACTCACTTGGTTGGCTGAGGCAATCTAAGGATTTGGCTGGAAAGGTAACCAGGAGTCATCTGGACAACTGAGCACCATGAAAAACCTTGCAGGGAAGTTCAATGGAGAGTAGGGGAGGCGGGGGTGATGTTGCCCTCATAGTCTCGGTGTCCCTCCCTCCATTCCTCCCGAACCCCAAGATCTGTCAAGAGGCAAGAGAAAGTCAGAATGGGGGCAACTTCAGCCCGGAGCGATGCATCTCTCTGGGTGCATTTGATTTGCACTCACATCTGGGCCGGGGGGGGGGGGGGGGGGTGGGTGGGGGTGGGGGGGATGACACACTTCGCAGAGAGAGACTTGATTATGGGAATCTGTGCAAGTATCTCTCAGCACGCTGTCTGCCTGTAATCCTGTTCTCAGCACCACCCAGCCCAGCTACTCTCTGCCGGCAGTCATCTCAATCAGACTCAGGAACACAACAAATGCCGAAAAGTATTATGGGAATATCCCCTGAATATTTTGTAAAAATTCTTCGCTGACAGACATGAATGTGAGACTGAGTCGAGGTTGTGTCTGCGGCTGTGCTTATGGGCTTCCATGACTTTATTTAACTTTACTGTAGCTTCAAATCAAAGAGAGTGGGGGGGCCTGTCATCCATCGCTCAGATGCACATTGGGAGGGAATGTTCAGAATGCTTGGAATTATACACTATGCTTCAGGAGTTCGGTACAGTTTAAAATAGTTGACCGATACCGATTCAATCTAAGTCACAGAAGATGATAAATATATACTGTACATACAAGGTATACAGTGATAAATGCTTTGCAAAGCGTGCATGTATTTGGCACTGAAAGTAATGATTTGCATTTTTGTTTTAGCGGTTAACAGGTGTTACTCTCGGAGCATTCCAGATGGACTAATTCACCCTCTCCAGAGTTCATCAGTGTCTGACAAGGAAAAGCCTGAGGGCCTGCTATCCAGAGATACATTTTTCTCTCAGCGAACGCCGCAAACTGAGGAATTAGCTGCAGGTAGTCGTATTTTTGGATCTGGGAGTTCACACCATAAAACAGAGTTAGTGTCAGGCCCACTGTCTTCAGAGGTGAAGTATGTTTTTCCCTGAACATCTAATTTGATATAGAATTAAACTGGTGCAAAGTTAGTAAACATATCTTATTGCAATAACATGATGAACACATGCTCCTGACAGACCTTTCATTGCATTCCCTTGTAGATCTTGACCCATATTGTCTTACTGCCATATTTGTCAATATTGAGTGTTGAGATATTGGACCTAGGACAAACACTTCACTATATGAGCCAACACTGCACTGAGCCAACATTGCAAGCCAATAGATCTGAATTGGGTTTCCAAAGATAATTCCAAAGAAAAATACATAGGGAAGTGGGTGAGACTCATTTACCACACAACGCATGGCAACACTTGGTGGTAAGAGTTTCTGTGTTACTGTTGGCGTTGCTCTCCTTCGTCACCATGTTTGTTTACATTGCTAGGCAGGTGGAGATTAAGCTCTTGATCTTTCATTCTCTCTCGCTCTCTCTTTCTCTCTGCCTCTCCTGTTCAGTGTTTAACTATTCATTCTGATATTCATAGTTCCATTCTCTCAGACCGCCTCATAAAGGTTAAATAAAGTAATTGTTCACAGTGTATATTGAGCAGGACAGTACTTCTGCTTCATAATAGAGTGTGTTGCAATCCCTGCACAACAGTTATTTCATCAACGATTGACACCATTATGTCACTTCGGTTTGGAAAAAAAAGAAATACCCTAATAAAAAATGCCTACTCACTAAAAAATTATTTATGGCACGAAAGCAAAGTATGGGTTACTATCAAAGTTATCAGTTATCCTTGAGACTTCTGTATTCAAAATTATTTGAGGAATATTGGCAGCCTTGTTTTCAGCTTGGTGGCAGTACATTTCTGACAATATCCAATGTGTTTTCAAAGGGTTTCATGAACCCAAGAGGTTGTAGAATCTTCTCAACGCATAGAGGAGCATGAAATCCTTCAGTTGAAGTGAAAATCACCAAAGTTGGAGTTACTAGGTTTTCACCCGACAACAGCCATAAACTGGTTAGCGTTTTGGAACGCAACTTCAAATACAGTAGCATCCTTGTTTTAACAACAGCCTCACGCTGCTTACAAGGCTCAGTGACCTAAAATATGCATAAATCAGTCTGTTAATAAGGGCATGAACTGGGCACACGTTCAGAGCCTCCTCCATCATGCTGCCAGCGACAGCCAACCTGGGCTGGGACAGCGGCGCTAAGAACCCTGGGTTGTTGTTTTGACAGGACGGCTGCCAAGTGATAAACTTCTGGGTTAGACGCATTGTGTCAGGTCTTTTTATACTCCATCATCATCCTCTTTAGTACAGCCTTTCATTGTCTATGGTCATGCCAAGATGATTGTTCATGTCGGGGCTTGGAATCCAGCATGCCCTGCCATTGTCAGCGAAACAATTTGCGGTTGGATCCACAAATCCTCGATAACAAATGCCACCGATTCTGCTAGGCACTGACAGTATTCTTAATATTTGTGGATATATTTTTTCAACCTCACTGTTGACACTGCCTAAAGAAAAACATTATCATCAAGCAGTATTTGACTGATAATCTCGGGCCAATCAGATTAATAAAACGTTGACGCACTTATGCCCATAATTAATGTTGTGTTAAAGAGCCAGAAATCTTTGTTACAACAAGAACCAAAACGTCATCATTCCAGCGTATTATATTGTCAGAGGTTTGTTGTGATGTTTGAAGCAGAATTAATAGAATAAGTTCACTAGCTAGTGCAGAATTAATAGAATAAAAAAGCTGGCTAGTGCAGCGGTTGCAAGCTAAAAGAGTCTAATTTCTTTGATGTGTTAATTTGGATCGATGTAGTTCAGGGGAAGGTCATACTTTTAATCCCATGCTGAGGCAAGGAAACATGGGAGCTGCAACAATACGGGATCTGCTGTAGAATGGCTTCTAAAAATACGGGATCTCACAGGAACGAGCAGACTGTTGACATGTGTGCACCGGTACAATGTTGATGCAACCGGGATGTTGACACCCAAACTCTTTGAAGTGAGGAGAAGTGCAGGCCAACAGGTCTGTGCAAAGTGCATTCACAGGAAAGAGTTGGGGCGCCTATAGGTGAGCCCTTATTGACAAGGCCACGGCTCATGCACAACCTGTGGAAATCTGATTGTTTCCAAGGTGATGTGATGTAGAGTGAGAGTGCTGTTGCTTGCGAGCCTAAAACAGATCAATATGGGTAAAGAGTCTAGAATATTTGGAGGGGATTCATAAGACATCTATAACTTCTTTCTTCCTTCTAATAATTTCTTACAGCAGCACAGAGGCGTAGAGAATAGGGAACCCGCCCTACAGCTGGAGGATCCAGGTTCAAGCCTCCATCATGCTGAAGTGCCCTACCAGCTCTAGGGATGCTGAGCCTGCATCCCTGGCACAAAAAAGAAAAGGGAATGATGCTGTGGGGATCAATAAAACATTATTAATGGTGCTTTTCATTTATAATGCACTTTTCATTAAGAGCAAATCCCAAAGTGCTACAAGAAAAAGACAAGCACGTAAAACAATACAGGAAGAAGAAAAAAAAGCAGGACATCTATCTGCCAATTTCATTTACACTATGTTCCGTACATTGGAGGACTTATGACCCTGTGTCTCATTGGTCATACACAAGCACACAAGCACATTCATACCAATATATGTGTGCAGATATACACGCTTTCTGTACTATATGCAAAGTATACATCAGCAAGATGGCTAGTCGTGTGAACATTTAACGCTTATAGCCTTGTTATGAACCTGGATGTTTGTGTGGAACAGACCCTCTATCCTAGAAAGGAATGGCTAATCCCAACTCACACACATATATTCACACCACACACACAAACATCTCATGGAAAACTAATAATACCTCAAAATGATGACTTCATAGTTTAACCTGTTTGGGTCAGTACTCAATCACACCACAACTTGTTTATGGGAATTACTTTCAAACAACATTCCTACATTACATATATGACATGACCCACAACCATGAACCCATTTAGCTAAACTAAACGCCCGTACATGCTGTAGATGTAGGTGATGTCCATAGTCTGGTTAACATCCTTGAAAATTATCTGCAAGGCCAAGGGGTCATTTCAATACTGATAATATGAATCATTACCGTAACCGTTAACTGATAACCTACATTTGCTTTTCTTATGAAAGATGGCCTGTTCTCTCTCTCTCTCTCTCTCCATCTATTCATCTATCTACCTGAGTAATGGTATTTCTTTCCAAATGAGATGTAACACATTCCAGACATATTTGCTTCAACACTATATCCCATTTCCCAAACCAGTTGTCAGTCTCCACCTCGGCCCCACTTGACACTGCATAGCACACTCACAGACAGACAAATCACACACTGACGAATAAGCCGACAGACACCAAATGAGAGATGTTTACACGTTCTGCTATCACTCCGTCACGTCCAACTCTCAGCTATAATCAAGCCAGCTACAGCCCATGTGCGGTTCCTCGGCTCCGATAGCGTCGCTTGGCTCTGTCGCTGCAGAGTATCCTCTCTGCCACACTGCTTTGGTGCTATCTCCCTGAACCAAAACAAGATAGTGTGCACCTGCAGCATGTTGAGGGAGTCGTCCCCAAACAAAACTCTATCTCTGTCAACACTGAGCGAGTCAGCTGACCACCAACTCACTCTCTGTCACTCCTAACCCAAACAACACCGAGGATCGGCACAACCCAAAATAGCAGAATCATTTCTGATGCTGTACATCAATTTATGTCTGCACTGTATATCTAACAGTAGAGTACGATGCTGTAACAATAACAATAATGATAATACTACTAACATGACTACTGCTTCTGCAACTACTATTACTGCTACCACTACTACTATTTCTACTCTTTCTACTATTGCTCCTACTATTACTTTCTACTATTACTGGTATTTCGACTAGTACTACTACTACTATTTCTACTATTGCTACTGCTTCTACTCTTTCTACTATTGCTACTACTGGTATTTCGACTAGTACTACTACTTCTATTTCTACTACTTTTGCTACTACTATTACTGCTAATACAAATACTACTACTACTGCTACTTCTACTACTATTTCTACTATTGGTACTACTACCACTAATACTTCTAATGCTCCTCCCACTACATTTACAACTACTACTACTACTACTACTACTACTACTACTACTACTACTACTACTACAAGTACGACAATTACTATTATTGCTGCTATTACTACTACTATTGCGACTAATGCTACTACTACTACTACTGAATTCAAGTGGGGTTGTTTCATTTGGGGGCCGTATTCTTCAACTAGACCTGGATGCCAGAACTAGATGCTTTTTTCTTCTGTCGTGTGAGATTTTTGTGCCAGTGATCAGCATCTTATGAACTTTCTTTCGGTGTGTGTAAGTTCCACATACTCTCATCAATACAACCAGTTTACCCACCTTTTAATTTGCAAGAACAGAGTTTACTCACCTTTATAGCCTGACATAAGTGTTTAGGACCAAAACGTCTTAGTAGACATGACAGTAACTAGTATCAAGCTGACATAAATTATATAAGAATAGGGTCGTTTAAGTGGGGGGAAAAAACATGAATTAATGCTTTTCTTAAAGTATAAATGATTTGTGATATTGGTGGCTGTCGTGCCTTATGATGATCACCAACTGGAGGCCATAGTTTACCTTTTAATTTAACACTAAATCACTTCTTAGACCACATTAAAACATTTGAAGGTGGGAGATACTGCTTGCTCTACCTATATAACCAAATTACTCAATCCTAAGAAACAAAGCACAGATGAACTAAGGCACAGCTCTGTGGTAAGTCTTCCCTCTGTTGCTTTTGGTTTTGGCTGTGAAATTGACCAGAAAACGATGGCATGACCTCCTGTTTGTCTTTGGGTCTGACTGATTGAAGGGCAGAGCGCCGTACACAAAGCACCCTCCTCTCAGGGCGAGCTCAGCCTCGTCTGTAGGCCTCTCTGACACACTACCTGATCCCCCCGGGGGGTCCTGAACCCATCATGCCTTTATGAGGGCTATTTGGGACGCCATTCAGGCCTTGATGACCTTCCCTATGGGGACACGCCTCAGGGCAGAGAGGGAGGGGCCGGGGAACAACAGGGTCATCCTAATCCTCTCCCGCTTTGAATGGCCTCCATTCGCTCAGCCTTCACAAGTCGCAGAGAAATACGGTGGACGAGGACTGGGAACGGACACGAGGGCAGCAACTGTGCCACCGGTGCCCTTTAAAAACTATCAAGGATGTTCAAAGGCCACATATCGAGTTTTGTGGAAATATTTATAGGACTAAGTCACGTTCTGATAAAGGACCGGTGTCTCGACTAAGGGTGAACCACACTGCAATCTTACTGTATGTAGATTGGTGAGGCGCAGCTGCCAGATACGGGACCACCTGCAATTTGCAGGTGCAGCTGTGACCCCAAATGCTACAGTATATTATCTTCGGGACGCCAATGACAGCAGATAAGGAATTAGACTCAGTTATCACTCGGAGAGTTTATTTTTTGGTCTGGAATGAAAATAGAGATACATTACCAAATGTTTGGGTGTTGTAATAAAACAAAATATTGGAAAAGCACTGTGCGCTGCAGTAATTGTCTGACATAACATATTGTACCAAAACACTGCTCCTTTTGATGACCATTTAAAATAAAATTGTTGCTACTCAGCAGCTTGTAAACACTGAGCAGCATGTTCCATAATATTTAATTTGTTGCTGTGAGTGTATACTGTACATGATACAGTCTACTTCAAATCAAGTCTGACATAAGTGTACTGCTGTGAAATTATGCAGTATAAAATTAAAATAGTGGGGAAATTCTACTCAGAGGCAAATTAACTTCTTAATCCTACCTAAAAAGAATATAACCTGAAGAAAAAATGTTTACAGATTTCACTGTGATTGTTTTTGTTCAGTTTGTGTGACTGAACATGAGCAGGTTATTTGGCTCGGTGTCAGAGAGTTTATTTAACGATAACAGCGCTAACAACAACCATGGCTGGTCTTTGTCCTCCTGTCTGTCACTGTGCACCGGTGTATGACAAATCAACTTGTAGCTCAGCTGATGACTAACACTCGTCATATTTACCTCTCAATGAGACATCTACTAAAAACAGTCCAAAAACTATGTCAAATCTTGTAGTATTAAGCTATGTCTATCTGCAGTTTTATGCTTATCATGCCAGTGATGCACTGTAAGACAAACGCCTACCAATATTTCCCTTTATATCATGGTGCTTTTTCTTGCACACATATGCAGCCATTTAAAATGTTCAATGTATAATGAAAATCATTTTGCCCCACCCAACAGTGTGCTAATTGATGATGCACTGTGCACAAACACCTCTCATAAAAAGGCTAAAAAACTTGTCTAGCTGGTTGTGAATTATGCTGCTCTGTACCACATTTTACCAGATCATCTGCCCTACTTGGCTGTTCAGAACATTTTATTAGGATACTGATGTCTCTGACTTTGTCTTCGAAATGGCAATTTTAACTGTGTTGCTTTGCTATTAAACCTCATTCAGCGATAAAGACTTTACAACTAACTCACAAGGAGACTGAGCATCAAGCCACTGTTTTCTCACCATCTTTTCCCTTAGTCCCATTTCTCTCTCATTTTCCCTGGTTCCCCTGTGCTTCTCTGCTGCGCCCTATAGGCTCCTAACAGGGTTGTATAATTGCCTTTGTCTTTCCAGAACAGAGTAAAGGCCCGTGTGGTTTCCCCTGACCCCCGGCACCCAGCTTTCAGACCCCACAGGTCACCACACCCTCACCCCACAGAGACGTGGAAATCTGGGACAAGCAGGAGACCACCATCAAGCAGAGAAACCAGCTAAAGCCGAGTTGCAGAGGAAAACTTCATACTCCATCATACCTCTAATCAGACCTGAATGGAAAGTGAACTGGAAGCATCCTTTGTTCACAACAGTAAGGCATGCCAAGTATTTCCACTGTAGTTTGATGAATGTGATAAGTCTGATCTTATCAGTCGCCTCCCTTGTTATACATCGTCTCTCCTCTGCTTTTACAGCGCTATAAACAGTGTCTTCAAAGGTGTTTTCCCAGACAAGGGGAGCAATATATGGGCAAGCAAAGGTTGATCTAACATTGTGCTTTTCTATAGTGGCCACTATATAACACTTCAATCAGCTTCTCTTTGAAGACTGGTGCAGGTATAGTATGTCCAGGGGACACAGCTGTCATGTTTCTGCTGAGCTCAGGCAACACTAAACCAAAATCTTGTTAATATAATGTCATATATTGGTAATATTCTAATTATGGTCCGCCTGGATTTCATTTATGTTGTGTCTACGTGGGAGACTGTATGTTGGCACAGCATACCAAATATCCTCACTCACCGCAGCTCTTCTTATTTAGGTCAAAATCAGGCAATATATTTAAAAAAATCATCATATTTTTGAGAGCTGAATTTCAGTAGCTGTCCAATGGCCAATTGTTTTACAAAAAACACCATTTTAATAGAACACGAACCTTACAATACAATATTTTTTGAACATTATAAAAGCATGCAGCATTTCAAACATTTGCATCAAGTTTTTGCTCTCAAGAATGTGACACCATTTGAGGCTGGAATTCCAAGACTGTAAAAGGGTAACGAGGTTGTGTTGTCCCTCAGCGTGAGTGGAAGTGATAGTGGCTCTGTGATACATTTATCAATGCGCTGGTCGTATTTGTTTAGCTGAGTGTATCCTGTCTCAACACTTTGCTCCCATTCAGTCCTGTTATGTTCTCGGGTCCGCCGTCTGCGGCCCGGCCCGGCTCTTTTATCTCCTTAGTTAAACACCTCGTATCAACGTTCTGCTCGCTGCAATGCAGACATCCGGACAAATCAATGTAAATTTCCCTTTCATGCTCACTTGCCAAAAAGTACAGACGAGAGGATGCAAAGTGGTTATCTGCACTGCGAGTGAGGCCTGAGGACAGACTGCTTTTCTCCCCCCACCTTAGTCTTTTGACCATTTATCTGCCTCAGGAACCGCACCGCAAGGACGACAGCAGCATGATGAAATGGCAGGATTTAGACCTGGGGGGGAAAAACATGGCATGATTTATCTTGGCAGCTTGTTTGTTATTCTTAACGAGGCGTTTAGTGACCAGAAAAAAAAAAAAAAAATCGAATGTCCTTTTGTAGATGGGGAGCAATTTCTCCAGAATCAAAACATCAAAAAGTTTTCAAAAGCGACTCGGCTGAGGAATGCCGCAGCAACCCGGTGTCTCGCCTCACCTGAGTGACTCGTGTTGTTTTAGGAGCGGCGCGAAATGAAAGACAAGTGATGATGTGACAGTTTGGGGCGCGGAGGAAGACCGGTGGTTGAGTGGAAGAGCTTGAGCACCTCCACCTCTCCACACCGCTCGTTCTGTACACAAACAGCTACAGATGTGGCCAAGGTATAAAGTCCCACGTTTTACTAGCATGCTTTGTGCTTTTTGGCTGCATCGCAAAGAGGAACCTAATTTTTCTTTTCTGCCATCAGTAGGTACAAGAGACGGTCTGGTAACTAGCTGGTTGAGAGACACAAGAGTTTTATGCTGCAATATACTAATCTGGTTGTAACACATACATTCGAGGACTAATTTCCTGCAGTTCGAATATGAGATTGAAATAGGATAAACACACGAGGGACTCTTGCACAATTGCTAACATTGTACAAAGGTATCTATCACCTTTTTGATAAATGTTAAACTAAGAGACTTTTCATCACATTAATCCATTTTCCAAGATCTTTTATTGTCTAGCCCTGTGTTGATGACTGTTGTTTACATATCTATTTGTCAGCATTATCCTTACTCATTACATTCAACACTTTTTCCATTAATGAAAATGTTTTCCTCCATTTGTCGTCTTTTACAAATAGGCAAAGCACCGGCATTCTCTCCACAGGAACCGAGTTGAACCGAGTTTCTCAGCCTCACACCATTGTATTTGATCCCCTCCGCTTGTTAGTCGCTGAACCTGAAATGAGCACATTTTGACTGAAAGGACGGTGGAGACAACAGTCAGGGACAAAAGGCTGAAAGAAAGAGGGGAACGGAGTGAGAAAGAGAAGAAAAAACTTGACTGGAAAGGTTATAGTGTTAAGTGCCAGCATGGGGTAGAGGGAAAATCAAGTGAACTGGGCTCACAGATTATCATGTCAAACTACGGAAACACAGGCCAGCAGCAGGCTTGTGGCAATTTAAACCTTTGCTAAATATCATAATACACCTATTTATAGTGGGCATGGTGTGCTGTGATTTTAACAAAGCAATACTTTCCAAGAACTTGATTGTCTAATTGCCTGGACTGGATTTCCTCCTTAGCTATGGTGAGAGCACAGCAGTGTCCTGTCAATCAGCTTTTGAACTGGAGCATGTCAATAAAAGTATTACTCATTTATAACAACCAGGGTGAGGTCTTACCCTCATTACAAGAAAAATACACAAGATACCTGGGATCCACCAATATTTTGCAGGACAGTTGGCATGTACTGCAGTTTTTTGTGGTCTATGTAAGCTCAGTATCCATTGTAATATTCTGAATAGACCAATATTGGTAAGTGGGACACAAAGATATAGATAGTTTATTCTAAAGGCGATGATAGTGATATGAGCCGTTATCCTGAATTCTGCATGCATGCAAAACTTGTAAACAAAACTGGTTTTCTGAGAAAAGCAGCAGACTGTCCAATCAATCATGCTGTTTACCACAATGATCCAGTCTTTCTGTCATGCTTCCACACTGCAAAATCACAACAGATGCAGGGGGTAACACACTTGTCTTTCTATACAAATGACTCTACGTATGTTTAATTGATTCCATAAAGTTGATTAATCGAGCTCAGCTTCGCTCATCTTCCGACTCGTTTGACTTGGTGAATAGCAGGCTGATGTCGGGCTTAAGAAAGTTCACCTGCCAGTGGTGATAAATGATTTCTGTTGCTAACCTCACTGTTGATATACTTTGTTTATTAGATACCAGGTAGTTTTTACTGAACAGACATCCATACAAAGACAACAGTAGAGCTGCCTTGATGTCAGCTGTAACAGCTGGCAGCGCAGAGGATTTTTCATATCGTTGTCATCATGTGAAAACCTTGTAACTTATTGTATATTATATAATACATTATATATAACTAATGTTTTAACTTCAGTTGAAGGATTACATGCTCCTCTGTGGTTTAGGGGAAAATTCTCCCACCATTGGTCTTATGAAACCCTCTCAAAACCCACTGGATAAACTCCAAACTGCACTGTGATCAAGATAAAAACAAGGCTGTTTTTCTGAGTCCCTGAATAGAATCACAATTAGAATCAGTTTTATTTATTTATTTATTTATAAGGTTTGCTCCTGTAGGTCACATTAAACATAAAACAATACAAAATTATAAAAGAAGCATATAAAAAAATAAAAGTAGAAATTAGGGAATAGGTCTCTTAATGATGTGGTATATAAAGAAGTAATATACAAGTATAAGTACTACATGAAAAACTAAAAATAGAAATACAACTCTTATCTATACAGCATGCACATGGTTCTCTGTTGCAACCTGACTAGTTGCACTGATGGGAAGCTATGGAAATCAGTAGTAGAGAAATAATAATAAGAGGCAGGAATATATACAGGTATAGGGAATACTGCACAGGGAGTATAAATAGGTATAAATATATAGCTAAATAAACTGTACAGCCAGAACAAAGTTGAGTGTTTAAGAACCGACTTTGGATTGAACTTTGGGTCAACTTTGTCATTTTAGAGATACGAGGTTTTCACCCGACAGTAAACGTCAGTGCATCCTAATCCCCGTTAACACCTGCTGAAGAGCTTATAACTCCAGATGACTCCATTTGGACATTTGTTATTTTTAATTTCTATGCAGGCAGATCCTTAAAAACACCGTTATCCACATTCTTCATCTCGGTTTGATGGCGGTATCACCGGCAGCTCGCCCTCCTCCCTTGCGTTACGTGGTTAATGAGCTTCGGCAAAGCCTGGCTAAGCGTGAAATATTTTGGCAAGGCGCTGGTTTCCCTAGTCGGTTTGTGGTGTGACCCTGACTCTCTCCTAATTCCTGAGCCGTCCCTCGGAGACCCCGGGCAACAACACCGTGGATCAAAGCTGGGCCTTAAGGTCACAGAGTTCAGGCCCCTGGTGGGCTGATTAAGGCCATCAAAGACACTGCAGAAACAACTGCTATACACACACACACACGTAATAAACTTTATAGTTATATCCTGAAATATTCCTTCTGTTGCTGAGGGGATCAGAAAGACGAACGGCTGGTGTACGTCTCCAACAATGAGGTCGACCAGTCAACTCAAATATGAGGAAACAGCCCCTTCGCTCCTCTGTCACGCTAATCCCAAAGCTGTGAGCCTGCAGCACCCCGCGCTGCCTGACAGATACACACCTCAAAACACTCTTAACTGCTCCATTACCGTGCTGCCACAGGCCACAGGCGTCGACAGACAGCTTCTTACTGGGGTAATCCTGCTGCTGACGACGGGTTCAGCGGGATGAGGGGGTAGAAGAGCTGAGGGGGGCGAGGGAGGTTTAAGGAGGTTTAGGGTGAAAGAGGTTGGAGGCACCAGCGATGCCCAGAGGGAGTCGGGATGACTGACGACCCTCAGCTTCTAACATCTACTCCCCTTGTAAAGGACTTATTTAATAATAATTATATAATATAAATCTTTATTTGTTTCAAAACAGAGCTGCAAAGCACTTTACAAAGGATAAAAAAAAACACTTAAAATCAACAGCAAAAGGAGATATAAAAGCAAGGCAGGACTCATAAAAGCAATAGCAGAAGGTCATTAGGTAAAAGCAAGCGTATAAAAATGAGTTTTAAGAAGTGATTCAAATGATGATACAGGTTTAGGTTGTTTCAAAGTCGAGGAGCCCTGATGGCAGCGGCCTGATCACCTCTTGTTTTTAATCTAGATTTTGGAACAGCCAATAGGAACCTGCCTGAGGACCTTAGGCTACAATCTGGCTCATATGAGGTTAAAAGGTCTGAGATGTAGCTTGGTGCCAGACCCATCTGTGCTTTAGATGTGAGCAGTAAAATCTTCAAGGAGAATACCGGTGTCACTTTGAGTTATAGCCCATTTATTTCTGTCTACGTCTAGTTTACATTTCCCACAATCATTTTGCAATGCATGCTGAATGTAGCATAGATTTACTTGTTTTTCGACATTTTTAAAATACAAACTTTACGGTGTCAAACACAGACAGTGACAATGAAGTTTGTAAGGTGACATGTTTTGAGATTGATTATGGTCTGACAGAGACTTCCATTTCTTCCTGTGGGTGTCAGGTGATTGACATGAAAACACTCAACTTGGACTCAATGAAATAACGATTAAACAGAAACTTTGACAAAACCAAATTAAGGCGTCATGTTTACTGTGATGGATTACCTAGCCTGGGCTATTTTCAAGTCTGTGGAAGTTGTTTTTCATTCTGTAGAAGAATGAATGGCAGCAAATGGCTTCCTCTGAAGGGAGGAAAATGAGCCCTGATATCTCCAAATTCACTGTTGACTGACTGTTTGCAGACACCAGCAGGAATAATGTGACAGAGCCAACCTTGACAATCTTTAAAACCAAGACAAACCTAAAAAAAACAAAAACAGAATTATCCTTTAAATGCAAATTCTGCAACTAACAGGCAGCCAATGTAACGATGCTAAAATCAGGGTGATGTGATCTTGTGTTTTTGTTCCAGTAAGTATCTCAGCTGCTGCATTATGTACAAGATGGAGACAAGAGAGACTTATTATTTGACCGAGGCAGGACTACAATCTACCTCGGTTTAATCGAGCTCCATTTCTGATCAGAGAGAAAGGGTGAAAGAGCAGGAGGAAGAGAAACAGGAGGAGGAGGAAGAAGAGGAGATGGAATTCAACAACAGGACCCTTGGTGATTCCTGGTCTGCGGACTGGAACCGATTGAATGTGAGGACAGAAACGAGAGGAAACACCTCTTAACTAGACCCAGTGCAGCTTGTGGGGTCTGCTCAGTACAGATGGCACCTGGCATCATTCATTCACCACCACACAGTGAAACAGCATCTCCTTCCTCAGCCTGCTGCCTGTCTCAGCATCATCTCAACGCTGATGAGTTCGTTTGTTCGCTCGACTGTTACGGGCCAGCGACCTCCTCTGAGTTCTGTCTGAGTGCTGCAAACTTTCCATGAACCGCTGTGTTCAGGTAGAGTGAAATCAGCTGAAAAACGTGGCAAAGATCGTCTTGCATAACTGTGTCACTCCACTTTTTAAGCAGTTTGAATGTTTTATGTTTCAGTTTCGCTCCCAAATGCTCCTCTGGAATGTTTTCAGCGTAGCAGGTGGAGTTAATGACCGAGCTATTTTCCATACTTTAGGAATCCACTTCAAAGGTGGCATCTGGCACGCCCCAGTGTCGAGCGTACGAGTCTGTTGCACAAGTCTTTCTGCTCGCTAACTCCGGCTTAACGTTTAGCACGCAGATACGCTGGGAGACAGAGAGAATGCAGGTGAAGCAGAGCCGAAGAATGACATGACTAAGAGTCGCAGGGAGACTTGCATGATATCAAGGGCGCCAAAGTCCCCTCAGGGAAGATTACATGTACAGTAAGTATGCTCGCAGGCACCTGCTAAGGATTTTGGAAAAAGAAATTCCTTGCATTCATGTTCTCCGTGCTCCGCAGTGACCCCTCAGTTCACACACTAGCATTCCAGAGGTTCTGGAGGAGGGAATGATAATTTCTTTCCAGCTTCACTAATGCAACAACCCATAGCCTTTGTCCTGCACGCATTCCTCTGACACATGGAGCAGATTTGGGTAACGATGGCCTGACAGCTGATCTTAAGCTGATGATGTTTGGAGCCACAAGCGAGTCTTGCAGATGTGGCGGGCTGACACACTGTCAACCTCTGTAGCCACAAGCAGTGCAGTTTGTGATGGAAAGGGATGGAGTCGACCAAATAACCAAGCAAAATCATCTTCGATCAATCCCTTTGTAATACAAGAGGCACTTGAGCTGCCTGATGTCCCGCCATAATCACCATGATATATTAAACAAACCTGTTATGCTAATGAGGCCACTGATTGCATTAACTAATATTTCTATGTCAAAATAATTGTCTTCACCTAACACAGGGGCAGTATTAATGAAGATACAGAGTGTGAACTCTGTATCGTAAAGCATTAAGGAGTTATAGTAGTTTCAAGAAACACATTTTTCCTCATTAATATGCAAATTTATGCAGCAAGGTGCTCCACAATCTAATCAGATCATCTACTCTACAGGGGGAACCTGTGGTGTAAGTATAAAGTTTCTATCATGTATTGTTCTTGAGTTAGCGTGTTCACAAGAATGTGTCTGCATGCATAGACAGACACATGCCACCATGATGACATAATGTCCCACATACCATGTACCGTGATGTACCATGGTGGTGGGACATAAAACTACAAGATCAATATCTGAATTCTTGGAATTTTAAAAGTAAGATGTCTCAGTATTACAATAATCAGTAGAATACGATGATCGTTCAAAATGGCCGGAGGTTTTGACTTTTCACGCATGTCACTCAACACAACGCAAGCTGGCATGCTCAGGGAGATCATGCGGCGTTTTTGAGCGGTCAGATCATTCTTTATTTAGGGCAGGAATCTGCAGGAGGTCTGTGTGCTGTGACAGGGGCCGAGAGCAGAGAGGCCCCACCTGGAAGTACTTCTCCTGGGTCAAAGGTCAATGCTATTGAACCTGAGTGACAACATCTATACATAAACAAAGACACACATCAGTGTAACAAGAGAGATGTTAGGTTCACGGCAACAAAAGAAAATGTAGTCTCCCCTTGCTGGATACTCTTTCAGTTTGTTTTTCCAAGAGAGTTTTTTTTTTTTTTTTATAAAAATACAATACAATGCAATGCCAGTTAATCATTAATTACTCTGACATCTAATATTTATTTTAACAATTACAAGAAATGAATCTAGATTAATCAAATTCTTCTACACTGCTCAACAAAAACCTTTACGCACCAGTGTTAGTGTTAATGTTAGTGTTCAAAGGTTATGGCATAGAAAGGAAAAAGGTTGATAGATGGCTTTCACTGGAAATAAAACAATTGCTGTATCAATTATACAGGTCAAACCCCCTTTCTCTTGGTGGCGGTGACCCTGAAAGTGCTTCAATAGCTTGATGAAACAGAATTGTTGCGCACAATAATAGGAAGCATTAAATGCTTTAATATCAGGACAGGCATCTCTCTTAACATTGTGCTGTATGTGTCTAGGAGCAAAAACTGACAACTACAGGAAGGCATCCGCCAGGGAGGTTCCCTCGCATTAGCAGAGAAGAATAGGTGTCACTCTGACTGCTGGACTTTGTTTAGTAGGTCTGCTGTCAGGGTGTGGAGGATGCCATCTAACCTCTGTGGTAGAAAGTAGATGATAAAATGAGGATGCCAACTATGTCTAAACAAGATTATGGGTTGATGCCTCAAGTAAGTAGGACAGCCTCGTCTGACTAGAAACAAAAACAACAACAACAACAACAACAACAGCACGCACTCCCAAATCCCTCTCAAAACAACAATAGGACTCATGCCAGTAGGTATAGCGTATCTGTTGTATTGTGTACTGTGTCTGTCGGTGGTGATAAGACGTTTTCCAAGAGGCCATGCTCTTTGCTTATGTTTGGTTCCAAAACAAGAGGCTGAGATAATAAAAAAAACATGACAGATAAAAGTCCAGCCTCTTGTGAAGTTTACATTACGTAAAAGAGGTCATGATGCTTTCTGAATTTGTTAGCCAAAATCATACAGACATAAGCATCAACAGCACTTTGGCCCATATAGAACATGAGTCCAGATTCGACCAAGGTCGCAAAACCATCTCAGCGGGTCCCCGTATTTAGTCTATTCAGCGATCGCTCCTCATAACATCCCCGGGGGTTCGCAGTCTTCGTGTCTCTGCTTATCGAGGCATGCCAGACATTCTCTCCACTGTGTGTGTGTGTGTGTGAGTGTGAATGCAAGTGTGTGGATGCATGTGTGTCTGTGTGCACACATGTGTGGCTGTGTGTGTGAATGTTTGTGTGTTTGTGTGTGTGTGTGTGTGTGTATGCATGCTCTGACCTGAGCACAGACATGAAAATAACATGTGAATTCACCTCCTCAAAATTCCAAACACTTGTAGAACCCACGAGCCAAAACAAGGGGATGGTTTCCTGTTTTGTTCTCGGCCCTTTTGAAAGGAGAGACTCCCACCTTTCCACCACCCACCGTCCACCTACACCCCCCCCCTCTTTGGTCTCATAGGAAAGGACGGAAAGTTTGGAAAGGAAGGCTGAAAAGCTTTCAAACTCTCCACCAGTGAGTGGTTTTCCATTTCAGACCGTTTCTCTCCGGCGCAATTTAATTAACAAGCTTTTGTGTCTTTATCTTTCTCACAAAGAGTTACTCATCTGCAAGCTACCTGTTCCATAAACACACTGCATTGCTTCCTGCTCTGCCCACTGACTTTCCAGAGATCAAGCGAGCGATACTGCCATTGTAGTCTTGTAACATATAAACTGATATTGGTATATTAAATCATAAAATCTGTTCAACTAATTCAGATTTTCTGGTTAACAGCTGGCAACAGCACGGGCTCCTGTTCCACTTGATTCCAATAAATTGCGATGCTAGAGGAGTTTCCCTTGTTCCAGTAAAACTATTCAATGAGGATCCAACCCTGACATTTTTAGAGGAATCCTTGCTGTAAATAAACAGGGAAGGGAAGGGGGTGAGAGGAGAGAGGGGGGAGGGGGGGCTGGGGAGGAGGGAGGGCGCGCTTTTATTGCAACAGTTGATTGTTCTCAGAGTCAAAACAACGCACGCTCAAGCCACTGTGGACTGGCATTGTAATAACAAACAATCCTTATTTTCTGCAATCGACGTTTATACAATCTGAATTGTCAGGCGGTGAACAAGGCTAGAGCCTGGCTGTAGCCAAAGTGGGTGCATGTATCTGCCTGCACAACATGGGATCGCAATAACAGGAACCACAGTGTAGCTCCTGCAGACCTGCAGATAAGAGCCATGCTGAATGAGGACCTCAGGCTGTTCTAGCTGTCCAAAGCCACATAAAAAGTTCCATTAATGAATAAGGCGCCTAATAATAATGTGCTGTTCAAGACAATACATTAACTGGAATCTCCAGACAAAGCCAAAATGTACGGTAAATTACACATCAAAATGCCAATCGCAAAGGTACCGCCGTTCTGTGTGCATCATGGAAACAAGAAGTGGCTGTTCCTCAATAAGGTAACAGAAAATGTTAGGGCTGGTTATAACATCTAGAATAATGACATGTGCTTGACAAGATGTATTTGTCTCACTAATTGACTGCAGTTTTCTCGCCTATGCACCTCAGACAACGCTGATGTAATGGAAACCATAAGATGACAGCAACTATTGGAATGCTGTTCGCTTTAAATCCTTTTCTTGTATCTGCTCCTCCACCCTGGCAAAGGCTAACCTCAAAGAGCAATTACTGTGAATGTGGAGTAAAGGTGAAATAATAGAATATACAAGACCGATTTCCCTTTCCCCCTTCTGTAATTGATTGGCTGTGTTTTCTGAGCTGCGTATGTCCACTGTTTGGACGCGATTCCAGGACGACTTCCAATTCATGTCAAATGTCTTGGCTGTTGGTCTCTCCAAGTGAAAATATTATGGAAATGCTAACCAGTATTTGAAAAACAACCAAGATGGTTATCAACTATTGTCATCAGTGAGCAAAGGAGGCCTGAGGGAAAAGGCACCGAACTCTAATAAAGAGCGCTTTTGTACAGTTTTTTGGGCCAGGCTTTGCATGTATTTAATATATTGTTTACCGTATAATACAGGGTGGAATGCTGTGGGTGAGCTCTTGATGACAAACTACAGTGTTAAATGTTGACAGCCTACACCATGGTTACGAGGAGTGAAATGAATCTGTTCCTTAGAAGCATACTTGGCATAAACAAACCTGCGGTTTGCACTGACTTGCGTCTCAAGGCCTCGCAATCATCACTAACCTAGATTAATTATTTCAAATACCAATATAGATACAAGCTTTTCTCCTCATGCTAAAGAGTTGAGATCACTGGAAAGAGGGCTGAGGATGAAGCTGAAACTGGAATGTAAACATCAATTAAAATTTAAAGTAGCAGTTAAAATTGAATATTGCGGCCTGGATGCTAAAATACTTACAGAGATATGAGAGAGAGAATGAGGGAGAATAAAATGACGCAACGGTGGGATGACAGTAACTTCAACTGTCCTCTAAGAGATTCAAGGAAGAAAAATGTAGTATCTTTCTATCCAGTCAAAGCCAGTCAGCACCTAGTTAGTGAGAATTCAATCTCGCTGAACTTTAGATGCCCTGGGGACGTTGGCACACAAGCCAGAGCCACCCTCTCACCACTCCTCATGAGGAGATTCCAACCAAGCAAAATAACAAATGGTGTCCAATGGGATATGCAACTCACAAGGAAGAGGAAATAACAGGAGAAAGCACCCTTCAGATCGAGGGCCCTAAAAGGATTGAAGTGAAAAGAGAGGGAACGCGGGTCGACAGCCTGCTAAGTCAGCTGACTTCGAGTAACACCGATTTCTATCACACCCTCCGAAACAATGAGCATCGCAACCGCATTTCTCCTCCCTCTCTCCTTCTCTTTCTCTTTCTCTCTGCTGCCCGTTCTGCTGGTGTTTGCTGTTTGGTTGCTATTCAGGTTGTACTGGAACACTCTCACACTTGTGCCACATTATCAAGGGATCAGCAATGAGCGACAAGGAAGTGCCCCAGATTATGATTGGCAGACAGGCTCTGTTGTGTTTGAGGTCTGCGGTGAAACCGACTTTGATACCTGTTCCATTACTTATTTGGTTTTGAGATGGGGAAATAAAGCGTGATGGGAAACACTCCCTCCAGGATGAACTCGGGTCCCCGTTCTTTTCGCTGGCTGAGTGGTAACAAAACACTCACTCAAATTTTAAAGACAATATGGGACCCACTTACAGCACACTGAATGCAGCTAGGGAAGAGTCACTCGCAAGTTATTACATGTGCTCCTGAATTTGGATTAATCTCTAAACGCATCTGCACTTCTGGTGAAATACCTCCGGGGGGCCCTGATTGTACAAATCTCATGCATTGCCTATTCCTCACGCTTTCCTTGCAGATAGAAAGATACACACACACACACACACCACTCTATTAATAACATTGCGTGCAGACGGCCTCTCTCTCGTACCTCTCACGCCATGACATCACAGGGTTTAACATATTCGCAGTGTTACGGAGTGGCTCGCATTAACTTGGACTGACAACCGGTGACATTAAGCAGCATTCCATACATGCTGCCCTATTGGGGAAAGCAGTTAGAAGATCATAACATATTTGAGTGGCGTTTGATGAGCGTGCAGAGGCTGAGGAGCGGAGGCTTAAGAGGATTTCACTGATGATGTTAGAGCAAATGAAGGGCGTCCCTCAGTTCAGGAGAGGAGAATACACGCAAATCGCTGGATCCGATCAAAGCAATATCGAGATGTTCACAAATCTAAGTTTCAAAGTGTTGAATGTTGGGATACAGGCACCAGGTCACAGTTTCCAAATGATTTTTTTCCCCCTGACATAATCGCAGCTTAATTTTACAGTCGTTTGACTCATGTCTAACTGATGGAAACCCAAGGTATGCACAGGCAGTAGTGCCTCTAACGACAATAGATGCGTGCCAGAAATGTCTTCCACTAGGACTCAGACACTGGAGAAGAATAGCTTCCAGCAACACTTGCAGTGCTGAGAGCAAATATAAGAGTCATATAAGAGTCATGAATGAATGTAAAAACGCGTTTCGGCTCGTGACTAGGACTCAGACAGACAGACAGACAGTATAAGCTGACATCATTGGAAATGTCAGGGGATTTCAGCACCATCTAAGATAAGAGATCACCTCCAATGATTGTCTACCTCCATAAAATTTGATATGGGAGGAGGATTTGATACTGACAATCCATGATGAGGTAGAAACAGAATAAGAAAGCAAGAGTAAAACCCTAAAATCACCACTACAGCCAAACAGGCGTCAACTATAAAAACCTGTTGCTATATTAAAATGTTGTTTGTGGTTGTTTGTCACGCGTGGGATCGGTTGTGTAGGGGCACTTGAGATAACAACCTGATCTCAAGTATATCCTATGATTACTACACCGAGGCTGAGACACACGCATCCGGTACGCCACCTGATACGCTCAATCCACAAGGCGTGAAAACACCTCAGCATGACAAGATACGGGATGAATTCTTGAGGAAAAGTGTACAGTCACGAATACCCTCATCATCGCTAAGTTCCAGTTTTGCCCATCAAACCTCCTCTCTGTTATTCAGGTGTAGTACTGTGCCAGATAATGTTACCATAAGACCTAAGGCCATGCTTTCGGAAATGAATAGTTTAAAAAAAGAAAACATCGCTTCAAAAGGTTAGGAGTGCTGTTACATAATCTAGACAATTAACTGAATGATTCAGGGAAAAGATCATTTGATTACTTATCCCGAAAAATAGAGATGAGATGATGTTTCATGAAAGCCTCCAAGAATTTGGCATTCTGAGATACTGTAAAGGGAAAGTTTCCTATGCTGCCCATCCCAAGTGGGTCCAGCCCAGGCGGTCTGGATGATAAAACAAACTAAACAAAGTTGGAACATTCCAGCACTAAAGCACCAGAGCACCCAGAAAGAGAGGCGGTGTCAGCCACCATGTTTACTGGCAGCAGACAGAGGCGTGTGCAGCCTGCCTGCATATGGGCCGACCCCAACCAAGAGGCGAGGAGCTTTCACCTTCTTGGTGCATGATGTCATGGACCGTCGCCTCTGTCTGCTATCTCTGCCCATTCCAAACGGCCGCTCATCCTTATCCCATCAGGGTATGAGGGCTTGTAACATCCCTCCTCTATTTTCAAAGCCACCGTTGAGTAACAGGAGACTTGCAGGTGAGGTTCAGGTGGAGTGACGGTTACAAATTGGCCAACTCAAAAAATGAAAAATTCTTATAAAGAGCAATATACAAACCCGGCCAAAAAAGCTACAAATACGTTAAAAATGCTGCTTAATAACCTCTGAAACAGGGCCAATTCTATTGACCTGCTGAACATCCCTTTAAATGGGCTTGTTGCCAGTCTTGTTTCCCCTGACTTGTGGACTCTTGGAAAGACGCACCAGTGCAGGAAGCAGAATTGAATGCATCCCCCCAGGGTTAGCATATACCCAGGAGAGTTTGCTTACTTTCTCTCTCTCTCTGACAGAGAAGGATGAAAGCTTGGCCAGGACAGCCATGCCTGAAGGTGAAAAAACGAATGCCAGGCTGGCAGCAAGAATGCGGTTATGAAACATATCATAACCAAACACTGTGCAGAAGAAGACTATATGCGGCCATGGCACGGCACGTCACACAAAACACAAAATACAGAACATGTATCCACAGACACATGCAAAAAAATGCATATGCACACAGACAAGTATGCGACACAAGCATGTATGCACAGGCACACAACACATACTCATGTACTAAACAGAGTGACTGACAGAGAGAGTGCTAGTATGCCATGTAAGGAGAGATCTCCAGCATTCTTGCACAAGACAAGAAAAAATATATTATGTTGCAGCTGTGTGCAGCAAAATTCATAATTGGATCAGACCATGATGGATGGACAGCTCATAAGCGAAGAATCATCTGAACCACAGTTGGTACCCTGACACATTTACCAATATTGTAGTCGGCATGCAAATATGCATCTTACTTATAACCTGAGGGGCTCTAAAATGGCACAAGTAACCTAAATGGAAATTGAGGCAACCATGATCTAACTGTGGGAATCTTGCCACATCTCTTCACTGCAATGAGTTACAATTTCAGTAGATCAAAGGACCTCATACTGTTTCTGTCTTTGAAATTTCAGGACAACTTCTTCCCTTCCATAATCATCTTAACATTACCTATTGTCGTGCCTACGGGACCCCTGCAGCAGCACAGTGTTTTCCAGTGGCCATGACAACGGCAAAGACTGATTGAGCTCCATGAGCAGGAAGCGCTGCAAGGACAACAGGATGTGCCCTGGCTCCGCCGTCGAGGGTCTAAGAATTCTAGGAAGTTATTGTACTTTGTGGAATGGCCTGAGGAATGCAAGATGTCTGCCGTTTTTTTTTTTTTAGGTCCTGGCCATATCACATGTTGGAGGCGACAGGCTTTGAAGATAATGTGCCCCTGTTTGATGCATGTGTGGCATTGTGCTGGCACAGAGATGTTTGTGGTCGCCCACCTCTCCACCCCTCTCCACCCCTCTCCATTCTCCTCCTGACAGCCAGAATGTTAAACAGACTACAATAAAAATCCCTTCAGTCAATCAGCCACAGAGGCCACACTTGGTCACATATCAGCCGGGTAAATGGAGATGTTCCTGACACTAATGTTACATGAAAAAACAATAAATGACAAATATCAGATTATATAACCTCCCTGTAAAGTGACTTTCAGCACAAATAAAAAGAAGTGTGATAAGATTTAGCGGGCCATCAAAATCTGATTCATGCACAGTGCCTGATAAAATAAACACAATGAAGTAAAAGCAGGAACACACAGACTATTTTGGCAGAAGAGCTCTTACAATTGTGCATTGAGAAGATGATAGTATAGTTTCAGTACAGTTTCTCTATTTTTTTTCCCTAAGGTTTATACTAACACTTAACATACGTATAGCACACTGTGGACGCTTGGTGGATGACACAAGATAACATTGCATCATCGCACTAAATACTGAACAGAGGGGAAACTGCTACCTGTCATTTTGTTGCTCAGCAGTAAGTTCATCAGAGTGTTTTTGCTGCAAAAGTGAGGGATTCTTTTAATATAACATATCCCAGTTTGCATATTACACAACAGTTTGAGCTTAATCAAATCGTCAGTCATTCAGCCTGTTCACCGGACACAGCACTCGCTCTGAGAAGCCTCATGAAAGGTCAATCTCTTAATCCACAGTCTCCTCTTCAGCCAACGGTGTCCACTCACACTTTTCCTCCAGACAGATCATGTATCCGGTAGCCTGCATTCTTAACTCGCGCGGTGCATTTGATCCTGTGTGAGCTACACCTACCTAATTGTCCCTGCCTCACCCCCCCCCCACCAACCCCCCCACACCCCCTCATCAGGCCCGGCCCGTGATCTGGATGTTTCCGTTGTGACAGCCCTTCTCCCTGACGCGTGGATGGAGCTGTCGTCCTGCGGGTCAAGGGGCACCGGGGTCATGGGTTAACACCACAGGCTGCTTTGCAACAACAAACAAATTGTCCAAAAATCCCCAAAAAAGGGGGTGAAAGGCTCCACTCTCTGGTCCCATAAATCCCCTCACACCCTAAATACACAGCCAATGTCATATCTATTTCCACACTGGAGTCACGGCCATGAATGCTTGTTTTGAAGCTGCTTGGTAATGGGTTGTGGTAATCTTTCAGTAGATAAATCTTTTCTTCATGTTGCCATCAGGTCTATCCGATCTATTCAATCTGTACACCATAGAAACATGCAATGGAGTGAAACATGTTGAGCTAATGGGGGATGAGGGTTTTAGGGGGGCTGATCCCCCTCCCCCCCCCCGACGGATCAAATGTTTGCCTGGCGCTGAAAGGTACGTTCTGCCTGTGGGATCGGGGTGTCTGGTTGTGTGCCTTAGGTGTAGCGAATTGCATGTTGTCTCTCCCTGATGATGTGTTGTTCAATGGAGAGGTTAACAGGTTTGACCCCCCCTCCTCCTCCTCCTCCTCCTCCAGGCCATGATGGTCACGAACAAAGACAGACAGATAGGCCGACACATACACACACACAAACAGACGGACACACAGGCATACAGGAAGCTATGAGGCAGGGCATATAGAAACTTTAGCTAACTTAGAATTAGGAGGTACAAAGTGACCGTGAATATTTTAAAAAAACCTATTACTTATAGAAGATATACATTATCTAGACATGGGTTTTTGTGTCAAAGACCTCCATCCATGTTGAACCATGGGCTTCCCTTTGATCCAATTTTGTCCTAAGGAACCCCATCTGAGATGATATTTGTTGTTAGATATGATTTGGTGCACTTATTTAACTGTGTATACCGGGAGTTCTCAAACTTTTTCAAGTCACAGACCCCCGAAAAGACACACATCAGGCTACAGACCCCCCATTTAATGAGATTTTCCCATTATGTCTGAGGATTTTTTATTTCTGTTGATTCAGTGTTGAATTGTTCAACTGTCTACACTGCACATGGAGAGATAATAGTGCTGTGAGTGAAGCCTCTTGTGATTCAAATAGTCATTATAATACTTTCTCCAACTGGGATAATTTAACTGAATTATTAAACTATTCCTCATTTTGCAGGGGACCGCCTTGAACCCCCTCAAGGACCCCTGGAGTCCCCGGGCCCCACTTTGGGAAACACTGCATTAGCATACCAGTAAATAATCATATACCAGTATGTGGTGGGAATTTATGTATACTGATTCTATTTCTGATATCAACTATAAGATACCAATGACTAACATGAATACAGTGCTGGTAAAAGCTTTGACATAAAATACTGCTGGCTGCAAAACATGTACTTAATCTGGGACAATCAATTTCTTAATTTTACTACTGTTGCCATGCTCAGTGGTACAATAAAAGGCGTTCAGTATATTGCCGGTGTATATTATGTCCAAGCTAAACTGGCACCCAAGGATTTCAAATAAATCAATGTACAGAGTAGCAATGGCACGCAGCCAATGGAATAAAACACTATTATAAGTATCTAGTGCCATCTAGTGTTCAGTCTCTAGTACTAGGTTCATCTTTAAAAATATTGAAGTAGGTCCAGACTTCAGTTTTACCACCACTGAGAGCCTACAAGTATCTATTTGAGGATATAAATATATCTTTGATAGCTTGTTATCTATCTATCTATCTATCTATCTATACTGTGCGCTATGCCACCTCAATGCTCATACTGACTGAATGCTGATTGAATATATATGCGAAGGTTGATCTATAGCCTATAGTCTACTGTCTATCATGTCTTGAATTGTCTCCGTGCACTGTACTGTTTGAGTCATGCACTTACTCCAGTATCTAATGATACTTTCTGCACCAGTGCCACCAAGACAAGTTTTTGTATATTTTTGAACACCCAAGGGACAATAAACTTTATGTGCACACACACTGTGCATCTAAATCTTAAGTCCTAAAGGGACACTAAAAATCAATCTTGGCGATCATATATGTTATCCCATCAATGGGTTGTAGAAATAAAGTCAAATCTTTCTGAATTCACTAAGGGGAACAGGGAGAGAAAAAGCAAAAGCAAGAATTGGCTCTCACAGAAATCCTGCCGTTCATAAAAAGGATTCACCTCCTTTGACATTTGACACATTTCTGAATTTTATTTTGTTTTTATTTTATTATCTTTGCAAACCTCTATGTGCATGTATTTCTCTAGACATATGTGAAGCATACATTTGAATGATATTTTCCACCAAAATAATTTTTAATCTACCTTTTTTGCTATCTTAGCCAGTTTCAGGCCCCCTCAGTGCATCTCAATGGGATATTAGGATATTATGGATATTATGGATATTAGGATAATAGGATATTATGCTTATTATGAGTTATGCTTCAGAAAATCTGTGTAGAATACATTAATTGAGTTTCTCCTGCCAATTTTCCTGTTGACTTCCATATTAAAATGAGAAAGTGCAATTTTAATATGTTAAAACCTTAAAGTGAACACATTTTGAGCAACTACACAGTATATGTACATACAGTTTTGGTTATAGAGGTCCAGCCTATTTGGTGTATTTGGTGGTGAACTGAATGAATAATGAGTGCCAAATATATTTACACTATTACACTTTACTGTAAATAAGAAATTGGAAGTTGTAAGGATCATCTTAATATAAGGACCTATGAAAAATACTTCTAAAACAGTGCAGTATGCATCTTTTTATGTGCACAATCCAGAGAATTACTTGCTACACCTTTCCCTTTATAAAATGACAACCATCCATTAATTCAGCAGCACTTTTCAGATCTGCCCTAATAAGGAGTCAGGACTGATATGGAGTGAATGAAATACAGCATGAATTTTTTCTAAGAATATCAAAAATATTATGTCCGCGGATACAGCTTGTATTGTATGGATAGATTTAGGGAGAAAAGTAACAAAAAGTAACATCAGCTAACTAAAATTAGTTAGATAGAGCTAACGTTAGACAGCAAATTGGCTGTCAGTAGCTCTAACATCAGCCTGACTGTAATTCGTTGAAACAGAGTCTGTAGAATAGCATAAATATTTATTACCTGGCAGGCAAACTGTCTCTGAACTTCCTGTGTTGCAGTCGGTCAGCAGGTGGAGAGGTGATGCTAGCAGCCACAGCTAGCTAGCAGCTGTTAGCATCTTCAGCAACAAAAATAACGTCTCTGCTGCTCCTCCCGGCGACAGGTGGACCTGACCAGGGCTGGTGGATGAAGTTAAAAAGCTAGGGCAGTTTTGCAAACTCATTCTCTTGCTTACGTTTTTATTTATTGATTTATTTTTCCGTTTTTGGCGGTGCACCACTTTTGTGATGTGATTTAGCTAACGTTATTTTCTCGAGACTTCCAAGCTAACAGATCTATCTGATCTGATCTCCCATCATCATCCTACATCCTGATGAAAAGACAGCGAGCCTCTACTGAAATTGTAAAATTAACATTAAGTGTTGCGCATTTATTAATGAATTACATTGTTCAATGAAATTTCACAATAAAGTCGGGTGATTAAAATTGTACGTTAATGTAGCCTAATGACAAACAAATGACTTTGATACATCTTGAGATTTTCATTAGACACTTTCCTATTTAGAAACGCTGCATCATGATGAAGACATTTTAGTCAATCTTACATGTTGAGGCAAGAATGATTGTTGCTCACTTTATATGTAGGCCTACAGAAATATTCACTCTGTATAAGAAGACATTATATGTTAATATTGACTATGACATTTGCTGGACACTTTTATCCAAAGCTCCTTACAGTGCTGTGAGTGGATGGGTGACTGCAGTAGAAACTCTATCTGCCTCACCTTGGCTTGAGAAAACCAAGGTAGCCTGTAATGTGGACTTTTATGGCCTTATAATTAGATTAAATTACCTTCCTCATCACCACATAACCTTAGATTCAAATCAGATTTTTCCAGGTTAGAAATTGATTTGGAAAGCACAGACTTATATTGTCCACTAGAGTGCGGTATCACCACACAAGCTGTGCAATACAGCAAACAGAGTTAGGACATGCACTGCAAATGACTATCATGAGCTATGAGCAATATTTCAGTTTCACTTAAATGGTGAAGAATTTCAATGTCTGGGTAAACAACTACATCTCAAATTACTCATACTCAGTGAACATCCCCACATTTAGTGATGAGACTGTCGTGCAGGGTTCGACTGATATGGGCTTTTGAAGGCCAATACTGATACCGATGTGTCTAAACTGCATTCAATATCTTTAAATTTGACCATTTACATGCCACAAAAGTATCCAGTGTTTCCCCCAGAGTTTTATTCTCATCAGTCTGGAAAAGCCTCTGAAACAACATTTAGACCATCATGGGACACTAAAACTCTCCACTGAAACCCAGACTAATAGAAGAAATTCTATCTTTAAAGCATGGTGACCAATGGCAGGGGAAACTCTGGGATATATTAGGGACATTAAATGAAAAATGTATTACAAAAACAGACTGTTACAGACTGTTTTGATGTAGCTGTGGTCAGGGAGGAACCTCCATCATATCGGCAGTGGACAACATGCCCGACATTTGATATTTAATAATAGGCCAATATCGGCCTGATATATCGGTCTAACCCCAGTGTGGAGTGCAGTAGTCTCTCTCCTCTCTGCTTTCTGCTGCTCTACAGGTCTTTAAGAGGCAGATTAGAGTCTGGTCAGTCAGACAGACAGATGTGTCATCAGGTGAACCTGTCTGACTCCAGCAGCCACAGCTGAGCTTATACTGTGCCTCTCCGCCCGTCTGTGCCCTCGTTCTCCCTCCCCATTATTCTCTCTCTCCCTCTCTATCAGTCCTTCCTTTCCCGTCCGTGTCCTCTTTTTTCTCCCTCACCATTTCTCTCCTCCCCTGCATCCTGCTTTCCTCCATCTCTCTCACTCTATTCCCCTCCGTCTGTGTCCTCTTTTTCATGTCTTTCACCCACTCCTTTCTGTTAAATCACTGCCCTGGTTTTCTCTCTTTTCTGATTCCCCCCCCTCCCATCCTTCCTACATGCTTTTCCTCCTTGTTTTCATTTTGATTACTGGTGTTTTTAGTTTTGTAAATGCTGTGCCGCATTGTGTTGTGACCTGACTTTTTGCGGCTCCCTCTGTTTCCTTCCGTAAAGAGCCGTGGGTGGGCTCTTTGCTAACCTGAAGTGCCCCGGTTATTGCTGTGCATGAATTGACTGAAGCCAAAGAGCCTGCATAGATAAAGTCAAGATGAAAGGATGCCAGTCGAGACAACAACACACAGGCAGTGTGTTCATCCAGGCTATCAGGTGGTAAAGTATTCAGCAATTTAAGGAAACAAGAGAGATAAATAACAGCTTGATGCATTTTTACAACAAATACATTCAGCAACATGCAATAATGTGGCCAAAGAAAATAAAAGCAAGCAGTAAACATAGAGAGACATAATTACACTATGAAAAAAAAAACAATTTGCAGTAACTGGTCTGAGGAAACAGTAGCCCCTGCTGGTACAGAAAATACATTTTAGGTTTCATTTCAGTGCATTCATGCTGCTCAGTTAAAATAGTGGGTGTGTGACAAAAAGGCAAGACGGATCCGCTGTGCATTTGGAACGGGATGAAAGTGTGTGATGAGACCAAATACATGCTGCTGTGCCTCATTTGTAAAAGAAGTCCTGGTGCAAAAAAAAAAGCAGTACTTAAAAAACAACAAAGCACAAAACAATTAGTTTCATTGACCGCACCAGTCTTTTCTCCTACAGCAAAATGCAGGACATGACAGTAGAAATCACAATTACATAATGGAAGTAGGTCAAACAACAGCAGATTATACCAACTAATTTCAGACCCAAAATTAGTATAGGAAAATAAATGCTTACCCTCTTTGGAAAAAGAGGGCAACTTTATGGCAAAACGAGAATAAATAAAGTCAACTCTCTCTGGAAGGTAACCTTGGAATTTTTTTTATTTCTGACCCAATTAACAACAGTTTTAATATCAATTGATTCCATACAACCGATGCCTGAGGCTCAGACATAATTTTGTGCCATGCATACACATTTAATCTCTGGATTAAAAAAATGTTGAAATGGGCTTTAGAATAGGAAGCTTTCTCACTATGATACATATAGTATAGATAATACTGTACATATAGATATAGTAGATGTGCAAAAACAGTGATTACTGTAGGAAAGACGACCATCACAGGTTCGTGCTCCTATTTCTACCTCTTGTCTGGATGATGTTGGAGCTGCTGGTGTGTGTTCTTGTATGTGTGTGTGTGTGTGTGTGTCAGTGGACAACAACAGCTCTTTTCATAGCCGTCAGTATCCGGGTCAGCTGTGCAGGAGACGCCGGGAGTCCTGCAGCTGTCGGAGGGAGAGAGTGAGAGAGAGAGAGAGGGAAGAGCAGGAGAGAAAAAGAGACAGAAAGAACAGGGTGGTGGTGATGGTGTGTGTGTGTGTGTGTGTGTGTGTGTGTGTGTTTGGTGAATGAGGAGATCTTCCCTATACAGCTCTAGTGGCCAATCAGCCAGCTCACACTGACATACAACCAGATAGAGGAGAAAACAAAGATGGGTTTATGCCAGAGAGGGATGCAAAGTTGTTTGTCTGCTTGCTCAAACTGGTCACACAGTGTTTTATATAGACCAGTGAAACACAGAGCCACTTTACTGATGGCACAGCAGCGGGGGAGTTAGGTCTTCCTGGTAGATAAAAGTAATGTTTCACTCTACCGGGATGAGTCAGTAATAAATGCGATGGACAGCTGTTTGAAACACTGCCAGACAAGCTTTTAGACATATTCTACAAGGTTATGGAGTGATTCATGCTCAGTCACGCGACTCGCTTTAACCAACATGCTTTTGGCAAAGAAGAACCCCTTAAGAAGTTCTTTGTTACGGTCATCTTAGTCACTCTTATGGTTGTTTTATGCACTTTATGCAGCTTTGGGAAGGATTAACAGTTCAGTTCCTAATTTTTGAGACTTTACTAGCTTTTATGTTTTTCATCTCATCTGTTTCTCTTCTCTTCTCTTCTCTTCTCTTCTCTTCTCTTCTCTGCTGTACTTCTTTCTCCTCATCAGGATCTGCTTTTAGTGTTTTCTGTTGCCTTTTGCAAACTACAGGCTGTCTTATCTCGTCTCCCTGTTAGTATTGGTTTTTTTTTTTTTCTCCCATCTAGAGGGAATCCTCCAGGAGGAATCTAACCAATTCAGAATTGAAATCACCAAATGCAAATTGGGTTACATATCACATACTGACAACTACTGTACAAGGACAACAGGCCCTCGAAGAGAAGGTGCAAGACATACAGCCTGTAAACTGTCCATATTAAGAGACATTATCTATAGCAGACATCTGAATGATCGCCCCTAATTGGCTGCATACTTCAGTTTAGTTTGTCCCTGCAAGTGATGCAGGCCAATGTGTTGTAATGGAAGAAACAATTTGTCCATTGATATTTTATTGCCCCCTCTCTTCCTTGAAGACGTAAGATGCATATGATCCTCTTACTCCGCAGCACACAGGAGCTTCATGACCTATAATACAGGATGACCTTATCAAGACGGTTGTATAATAAGACCTGACCTGTGGCCATGTGAGGGAGGCTTATTCACTCCGCACACCCCCAGGCACGGGGTCGAAGCTATTTATTGACATGTCATCTTCATGTAATATTTCATCTTAATCTAATCTTTGTGAGTTAGCGTCCCTAAAATTCAATAAGAACCTAGAATTTTATCTCCCTGTGGTTAATACTTACGTTTCCAAGCTTGTGACAGACCACTTTATAACTTCAGAGTCACAAGGCCTTTACTGGCCTGTATACTATACCATGTGCAGTCTACAGTTCATGTGGCCTATAGCACTAATTTGATTTGGTTTGATTTATTAGACAACCAAATTCTAAGTAAATTGGGCTAATTCGTGCAGTGCTGGCAAAATGATTTGTGCAAATTTATCTCCAAATACCAAATATCCTACTCACAAATTAGAGAAGTTGTAGTACAATGTAAATGCTGCTACTTCTACTACTGCTACTACTATTGCTACTACTACTGTTACAACTACTACTACTACTGCCACTACTGTTTCTATTAGTACTACTAGCCTAAGTGTACTGTTCCTAGTACTACTACTATTGATACTCTACTACAACTAGGACTGCTACTATTATAAATGATAATAATAATAGTAATACTAATAGCCTACTAATAATACTAACAATAATAATTATTTTACCAACAACAATAATAATAATAATAATAATAATAATAATAATCATAATAATCATCATCATCATCATCATCATCATCATAATGATAGCAATAATAATAATCATAACAATACACAACTGTTATTTTAAATCATGTAATTTGGGTGAAACCATTCATTTGGTAAGTGAAGCCTATTCAAGTTTCGCAGACGGTGTGTTTGTTTGTGTATGTGTTTGTTTGTTTATTGTGTTTGTGTGTGCGTCAGGCGGCAGCTGCGCCCGGCTAGGAGGAGTCTGTCAGGGGGGGGCGGTGTGATGAGCGGCTCTGTGCGCTCACTGGTTAGTGAGCCTAATGTCGGAGTCCATACGGACGACCGGGACCGATCACCGGCTAGTAGGCAACTGAAGCCTGGTATACCGGCTCTCAGCTACACCAGAAAATTGGATTGGAGGACTAAAAAAAAGGACTTTACGCACGGATCTCTGTTTTTGTAAGAAAGGAGATGGAATGCATTGAGAGGACTCAGATATTGCTGTGAAAGTTTTCATTTCGTTTTGCATCTCGGAGATGGAGAGGCAAATTAAAGGGAAAAATATCACAACATTGTCAACATCCACACTCTTCGGGGTTTAGGGTGCAGCAGAGGATGACACCTGCACCCAACCTGGGAAAGACCGACGCGTTATTCTACACTAGGCATCTTTGAAGAGTAGGTCAAAGCTCCTGCAAGAGTGACTTTCTACCTCTGATTGGGCAGACAGTTCATTTAACCATCTGGCCAGCTGTCAGTGCGAGACTTTGGCTATTAGGCTACTGCATAAACGGCGGATTTGTTGCACTTTTTTGCGTTTCTTCTACCTTTGCACCATCGCGGACTGCGGCAGTCGTCTCGCACCCGGACATCTCGTAATAAACAGGTGAGCATCACAGCATCCCATTGAAGAAGACGATAGTATCTAATGTTCGCATTGAATGTGAATAACTTTTTTATAATAATAACGTTTTTGTAACATCACAATTCAAGTAGTTTTCTGAAAAGGGGTGTTGGGAATGGAAACTATACTTTTAATACCACAGCTTATTACATGGAGAGGAACAGCTTGTACTCGAATAGCCTACAGTATATTCTCCATTGCGCACGACGCGAAAGTGCCGCTTGCATTTGATCAGCATGAGGGAGATATAAATCATTTTAATAGTTTAAACTCTATGAGTCTCACAAGAATAACAGCACAGAATGGAAGTGCATTGCATGGATTTCCCTATAGGCTGCAGACTAACAGCTACTAAAGTGTTTTTATATGGCACAGTTGCATTAGACAGGGGTTTAGATCAAGAGCTGTATAATTTGACACGTTTGTTTTACTGCCCACGAGTTAAAATTCTCTCCTCATCTGTGTTTTTATGTTACAGGTAATCTCTGTGTTACCACAGTCATTTAAATTGAATCTACCATTCAGCGTGGAGACCGGTCCAGCTTACCTTGACATGTCTGAACCACTCATCTTTTCACCCAGTTTCTCTGTTACGAGTTCACATCCTCTGGATTTTAAGAAATAAAAGAGGAGGGAGCTGTGCCTCAGACATCCTCACCTCTCTCACCCCATTAAGGCAGCATAATCTCTTAAGCACTGACTCACCATGGGCACTGTACTATCGCTGTCGCCTGGCTCTCGCAAATCAAGCTACTATGACAACCGGCCGGGCTCGCTCAGCCACTACCCGAGCCTCAGCAGCCGCTCCCTCAACACCCAGAAAGACCGCGGCCTGAAGCGGGGCCAGTCCATCTTCCTCCCGGCGCTGACATGGAAACGACTGGTGGCGTCGACGAAGAAGAGGGGCAGCTCTAAGAAAGGCTCAGGCGGTCCGGTGGCCCTCAGCGACCCGTTCAACAACAACAACAACATCAACATCTACCAGAAGGACCCAGTGCTACACCTCAACCGCGAGAATGTGAAGAAGTCTCTGTCGTGCGCCAACCTGTCCAGCTACGAGGGCCCGGCAGGCATGGGGCTGGGGCTCGGCTACGGCCTGGGGATGGGCCAGGGCCACGGCTACGGCTACAGTAAATCCCAGCAGCTTTCCTCCGTGAAAAAAGTTCCTCAGGGGACAGTGACCTCGTCCCCCAAGCGCGTCATCGTCCAGGCCTCCACCAGCGAGCTCCTGCGCTGCCTGGGGGAGTTCCTGTGCGGCCGCTGCTACCGGCTGAAGCACCTGTCCCCGGCCGACCCGGTGCTGTGGCTGCGGGCCGTGGACCGCTCGCTGCTGCTGCAGGGCTGGCAGGACCAGGCCTTCGTCACGCCGGCCAACGTGGTCTTCGTCTACATGCTCTGCCGAGACGTGGTGGACGGGGACCTGGTGGCGTCGGAGCACGAGCTGCAGGCCACGCTGCTCACCTGCCTCTACCTGTCCTACTCCTACATGGGCAATGAGATCTCCTACCCGCTCAAGCCCTTCCTGGTTGAGGCTGGTAAGGAGGCCTTCTGGGACCGCTGCCTGGCCATCATCGACGCCACCAGCGGCAAGATGCTGCGCATCAACGCAGACCCGCACTTTTTCACACAGGTGTTTGCTGAACTCAAGAGCGAGGGCGGCTGCGGCCCTCAGGACTACAGCCGGGTGCTGGACCGGTGAGAGGAGGCTTGAGCCCTCCCCCAGCACCCACAGCCGACCGCATGCCTTTTTGTACGAACATGCACACACATGCACACAAATACATGCACATACACGCACACATACATTGTCTCATACAAACTCCCCCTTTCCCCTGCTTCTGATGTCTGATGCAGGAGAGTGTAAGGACTTAACAACCTGACGGCCTATCTTGATAGAGTTGTGTATAGTTTTTGAATCATTCCATCAGATGTTTGATGCCCTCGTCCCCCCCATCCACAGATCCACAGATTAGGAATGCAAAAAAAATTTTCCTAAAGATTTTCCCAAACTATGATTATTGGCACATTTCATCAACAGAGGGAGACTTACGGTACGTTTATTTTCACAAGCTGTTTTTTCTGGAATACTCACCTGAGTTTACTTGAATTGGGGAGCCATTTGGTCCACCTGTCCCGTCTGACCCGACTCCCACCCCATGTGTCTGGTCATGGGTGACCGGTTGTCCCAGCTGCCCTTCTGGAATCGCCTCACACAACCAGCCCTCCACCCTCTCCAGCACAGCCAGGCATCCCAGCATCCCCACCCACCTACCTGAATGTGATCGATCAGTGTGCATGAGCCATCCTTAGCTGAAAAGAAGATGCCATTATCCCTTATGAAATGCCACTGAGGAATTTTTCATGAAGACACTGGTTATGTTATGACCGGCCGAGTGGATTGGAATGACATTTTCGTCAATGACATTCTTACCATGGAAGAAGAACTGCATCTTGCATCTAAAACATGTGGCACAGGCAACATAACCCACATAGACTAAGTGAATATTTTCCTGGACAATACAAGGAGACTTACTGACATTCATTGCTGGGTAAGCTCTTTGTGTCAGCAATGAAAAGTGACTCAGACTGATGGGAACAGCTGAGAAATCCATGTTAGGTCCCTCTGGTCCCACTGTGTGCTTTGTAATCAGTAAAGCAAAACAAACAGCCAGCGTTTTGCAGAGCCTTTTGGGGACAGTTGCCAGTTATTATCTTTACAGCTATTCACTCAAACCTGTCAGTGGGTTCCTCTGTGTTTTTGTCTATCTTATCTCATCTGAGGAGACTTTCCTGGTGGAGGTGGAATACGCCCCGTTTTAACTTTGGAGTGCGTTTGAGTGTGCGAGTGCATGTGTGTGTATGAGAGTGTATGCATAGTGCTGTGGACAGCAGCCAGGGTCATCAGCTGTTTACCCCATCCTTTGTTCGCTGCGTCTTGTTGACAGGGCGCCCACAGCCGGGTATTAATGAGATTAGCAGATTACTGCGGCCCCTCCCCTCGCTCAACCTCTGCCCCCTTCTCGTCCGCTCCACAGCCCTGCAGAGCTTCAGTGGCTAATCCAGACCGGGCTGGGGCTGGACTGTAAACACACGCGCACACACACACGCACACACACACACTTTAAATACCTTGTCGTGTGCGCATTATTCTCCTCAGACAATGTGCTTGTGTGAATACGAACACACGTGTGCTGTGCAGGGTCAGAGGCAGAGGTAGAAAGGGTTGTGTTGTGGTTAAAGGGGCTTCTTCTTGTACAGCAGTTGTTTTTGAATTTGTCCCACTTTCTCATCAGTCACCTGCGTGTCCTCATCTGCCATGAAAAGGCTTCCGGGGACAGGGAGTTTTTTGCTTTCTCTCTCCTCCTTTCTCTCTCTCTCTCTCTCTCTCTCTCTCTCTCTCTATTTCTTTGAATGAAACCTTGCCATTTGTGCTTCAGGCGCTCTAATCTCTAATTCCCATGTGCTTTTATGTGTGTTTGCGCATGTCAGAGATGGGTCACAGATGAGCCCATAGTTTAGGGTGATGTTTTTCTCTCTTCTCTCTCTCTCTCTCTCTCTCTCTTTCTCTCTCTCTGTCTTCCTCTCTCTCTCTATCCACTGGGGATGCAGTACATACAAGCTGTGAGCAGAGGTCAGCCCATTGCAGCCAGAGCATGACAAATATGATTTGACAAAGGAGTACAGTGAGCGTGGAATAAATACAAATCAGACACAGTGGGGTCCAGTCAGGACATTTGAACCCACTGAAGCCACTCGCTGATGACTCCGATGCCAACAACCGGCCTCCATTCAGCGACAACAACCACAGTGAAATGTGTTCTCTTATCGCGTCTGTACAGGGAACTACTCCCAGAGGGGAGACTCATAGGAAACGCACCAAGGGAGTGTTTCCCCTGGAGCTGCTCATCTCAAAGGATGACAGGTTATACGGCTAATGGGAGGGCTAATGCTAACTCCGTGTGACTCAGTTCAGTGTGAGATAACAGCAGCGTTGGTCCAGAGGGCTGTTTCAGGCCCACGGACATCGATGCTCCAGTCCTGCCAAGACGTGTGTCCCACAATGCCATGTGGCAAAGCAGGCAGGCCTTAATCTTATTGTGGTCGGGCATCTGGAGGTTTGGGTGATCCAGCTCCCTTCCCCCCATGAGGCAATCGCTCTTACACACTCTGCTGTGGCCGGATACCCACACACACACACACACATTCTCAGATTGATAAACAAGCACTCTCGCATAAGATCTAACCTTTACACACGGGCATGTGCATACACACACGCACACACACACACGCGCACAAACGCTCTCATACGCACACGTACACCCTTGGGTAATCCAGTCCTAATCCGCCCACCCAATCAAATAGAGAGAGGGAGCGAGGGATGGAAACATGGGGAAATAAGTAAATGTTTCGGAATCCGATGAGATTTTGGTGTCACACTTCCCTTCCAGCCTTCAAATCCCGCTGCCACACGCTCCTGTAACAACCTGGAGGCCTCTCAAACCAAAGCTCAGCCCTCCCGCCTGTTCCAGCTCACCCAGGCTCATTGGAGACAAGCCAGTGGCGACTGTCTGCCCGCCTGAGGGATCCTGCATTCGTTTACAGCAGCCAACCAGAGTGGGGTGATAGGACTGACTCACGGAGATAGAGTAGAGCAGAGAGTGGATGCCGCCGTCTCTTTTTCAGCTGCCTTGATTGGCAGCCATTTTGGACTCGTTCTTGCGGTCAGCGTGGCTCCACTGCAGCCTCGGCCTCGGCCAGCTTTCACAAGGACACTTGTGTGTTGACTCGACCCCTCCCTCCTCCCCAGCTCCCCCCCCCCCCCCCCCTTCAACCCCCATCTCACTTACACTCAGCTGTTGTTCGCTGCCTGTTTCATTTGATTTGACACCCTGCACCCCCCCAACCATTGTCAGGAGAAGGGAGGATAGAATGGGGTTGTTTGTTGGCATCAGACTCGCAGGCAAAGTGATGTTGGGGATGTTGTGTTGCGTTGTGTGTATCTTGAAGTGAATGTGGGTCATAGTTGTGGGCAAGGTCTGCTTCCACCATCAGTCTCCTTCTCCAGGCCTGGACATTAGTTATAATATTGCTAGACCAAGAGATACTGTACAATGATGTATTTTAACTCATGCACTGAAAAAATAAGTGCAGGAATTCAGATATGCTGCCAAATGTCAATAGGATTCCTTTACTGGTACATTGTGACCATTCCCTTAATGAAAAACAAGTCTTGTTCACGTCATGCTAATTCCTCATGATCATGTACAGCAGAGACACAGAGGCCCCATGTACATTTAAGTGTAACTGACTATGAATGCAATTAGACAGATGTGACATAAGCTGGTCCCCTCCTGACCGAAAAACAGCTACTCTCTTTCTCTCTGTACCTCTGTGCAATCAGTCTCTGAGCCGGATCATGCTACTGTTCCTCCAATCATATCGTAGGATGGAGTGGCTTCCGAGCCAATCAACACGCTTCTCAACCTCAAACCCCTCGGCATGACTCCTGAATTCACACCTTCTACCTGACTCGATGTACTTATTCACAGAAAAACAGACACATGACAACGCTGTGGATAATTCATGACTGTCCTTATGTACAAATTGACTGAATCCAAATATTTAAACAGGAATGAACATCGCATATAGTAGGAACTGGACAGATGGACCTTACTCTGTGGATGGGACTTCATCTGGGACTTCAGCAACTCAGAATATGATGGGCCAGTCCTTCGTTTGGCTGTTATGGGAGACTTTTGGGTTTGGGTGAACAATGTGATAAAGGATTAAGTCACCACAACTCTGTGAGTTGTGCTAAGTTATTTTCAGTATGTTGCTGCTGCTCTAGGTTGGTGTGGCGTTTCAATGGCAAACCTCGGACAGTCTGAGGTTCAGACATAAGGAAAGCAGATATTGTATGATGTAAATATGTTGATGTGTAACAAAAGGAACCATCGAGAAAGAAAACAAACAAACAAAACAAAAAGAATATGTCTTGCTGTGTAGTAGCATGCATGCCAGCCAGTTAGTCTAGAAACGTTTCTTTTTTACCTCCGCTTTTGTTTGATTTGCTTTTTATATGTAATAATGTTTTCAATGAAAGATGATTTCCTTTGGTAACCTAAAACAAGATTTCACTGGATTGTTCCTTTACGGGAAATCTGATGTCAACAGTATTATTAAAGTCTCTCGTGACTGCAAATGTAACTATCACATCATCATTGTGGTGGTTTGTTCATGTTTAGAAACTACAGAGACAAAAGAGTCTACTCTCGTTTTCTCAGTCTTGAAATAGCAAAGCATGTGAATTCATATGAGCCGTGACAGAGTTATATCATCAACACTTTTTTTTTCCCAACACGCCGGTCTTACAACAGTCTCATGCATGACCTTCTACTTCACCTCGCCGTGTTAGATGTGGTCAGAGCGTCAGTTGAATATTTTGAGTCCTGAGGTCAACCAGTTTCGGAGCTGAATGCCTATCAACCTTTACCAGGAAGTGTCATTTGACTGTTTCACTTATAGCAGCATGGCAAACAAGAGGGGGGTCGAATCTCTTGGCCTCCTCAGAATCACAGGGCCATTTTGTGATGGCTGTCTGTACGTATAGAAATGATCAAATTAGTGGCGATCAATAGCCTTCCTCATCAATGCGCCAGATGGTGACACAATGAGGCCATTGTACGCGGTGTGTTTGTCCCAGGCGGCTCCAGCCCGGCCCGCATCCTCAGTGATTGTAGCTTTTGCCTCCGATGCAAAAAGGCTTCGGCTTCCTTCACAATGCTCGATGTTTTACGGCTTCATTTTTGTCACAGGGGAAGTAGTCTTACAACATTTGCTCTGTGTTGTGTCAACACCGGACAGTGTTAATATAGAGCTAAATACACACCTGCCCGTGACCCATCCTGTTACTGCCTGCTCCATTCTCATGCCCCCCCCCCCCCCCCCCCCTCCATCTGAGTTTCCATGGTTACCTTCGTCAGCCGTCACTGTAAATGTCAGAACAAAATGAAGCAGCGCACCACCTTGAGTGACTTTTGTAAAGCCACCTCAGAAGTGTGTGTAGCTCTAAAAGTATAATACTGCTGTTGGGAAAAACTTGAAGATAAACAAATGTGACCGTTTCATTTTTTTCACGTGTTTTTTTTTGTTTGCTTTTGTTTTGTTTTCCTTTTTCATGATGATGATGTTGACTGTTGATTATTTAATAAAGTATTGAGCTGAAATCCAAATCCTGGAGTATGAATGCAGTTTGTGAAATGACATAGTGTCATCTTATCATCTTATATTCTCTCTCTCTCTCTCTCTCTCTCTCTCTTTCATAGACACACACACACACACACACACACCCACCCATGCAATCATCACACCCTAGCCAGCCGTCTGCGCTTTAGCATCTGCAAGGCTCACACTTACTAAAACAGCCTTTGTTTTTCCCCCGGTACACATGATAAACTCTCTGTGCCTGCAAACCTTAAGGCTGGCAGTAAATTCCATGCAGCACATAAAATAGCTTAATGCACAGTCACACAATGGCCTGGCAGCGCAGATGGCCTTTTGGCTTTCTGTCAGGGGGCTGCGCTCCATCTGAGCATGTCTCTGCAGTCAATCACCACCCACCGCTCCGAGCCCCCAGCAGGCCGCACGACCACAGGTGGGATTGCTGCAATGCCGCCTCTGTTTGAGTCTCTGTCCCATCATGAGATGAAAACACGTGCGCAGTAATGATAGATGCACGGTATGCGATTGTGTGAGAAAACAAAGATCAGTGCGTGTGTCAGTACGTGAGTTCTCGCACACGATGGTTACATGTGTGCTTTGTTCTGTGAGTGTGTGTGTGTGTGTTTAAAACGAGAGGCAGAGAGAGGAAAGCACAGCAGGTCTGATGTGCAGATTTAGTACCAGCACAGTGGTCAGTGGAGCGGCTGCCTTCAGGCTGCCTTTCTCTGTCACTGTGTGTTATCACTGATCTGCACTGTCCCATGCTTATACACACACACACACACACACACATACACACACACACACTCAGAACATGCAGAAGTGTGCTTTGCGCTTGTTTTCCTAGAATCTAGAAGTACTTTCATCTCTCAATATTTTTGTTCACAGAACTGCTGACATCCCACACATGAACTAACACTTAACTAAATACCACAATAGAACCTAAATAGAAGTGGGAGGTTTATAGAGCTTCATTTTTAACAGATATATTACATCTGCCATTATCAAGCAGCAGATGTCTGCCATAAAACTAAGACTCGAAAATAACTTTGCAGCCAAAACGGCTTACTTGGTGAGGCACGATGCGTCCGTCTGGTCTGTCTGCTGCGACCGTATTGTAAAAAGATTTTTTTTGTTTTTTAAAATGCCATTTATAATCTGTTCACAATGCTTAAGCGAGAGGACAGCAGAGACAAACCATATGGCACTGGCCAGAGCCGGGGTCAGTGTCCGGGGGGCAGGGGGACACCGGAGGCCAGGGACGTCCTGATGAAGAAAAGGACGGAGTGAGCAGGACAGAGGAGAGGGGAAGAGGAGGCAGTGCTGCAGATGGCTGCTGCAGCACTGGGTGTGTCTTCTCCAGCCTGCTCCTGTCCGCTCAGGACACAAATCACCCGGTGTTGGGCTGCCATTGTGCTGCTGCGTGTCCCCAGTGGCTCCGTGAAAGCCTCTGCTGCTGCTCCCTGCCTTTTATCAGCCCTCTGGGATCCAGCAAGGGCAAGGCTCCCCCTCTACCACTTCGTATTGGATGGGGTTCATAGAAAACATCAATTCAAGTTCTGTCTCACAACCAATATCACTTCTATCTCTGTCTCTGTTGGGACATTTCTCACCACAAAACAACTACTTATGTCAGCTTCTAGTTTGATAAATCGGTAAAAAAAATTTTGAGTGACAAAATTGGGTTCTTATATCATATATGCAACGATATTCTCTGACACATGCATGCACAGTCTTTGAATTTGATGTACTAGATGCCCTGAAGGATTTCATTCTTGATCTAATTGGCATAGATGTAATCTACATACGCATATATGAAACATTAATTTATCCACTTTGTATGTGAGTCTGGAATAGCTTCAACCACCAAGGTTATGAATAAAGCATTTTCTCAAACTGTGTTGTGAGAAATAAGGATCCTGTACTGCAGCTGAGATTAAAAAAAAGAAAAAGGAAACACCATTTAATATCGGGGTCAGTCTCTACAGTGAGATGCTTTACGGATCATGGTACGGTTTGGGACCTTGGGAGAGCAGTAGCCTGCTGGCAAGTCCTGAATGAGGGAACAGATGGTTCTCGCTCTACCAAGTACCAAAGCACCCATAAGTAGTGGGCTGAGGACAGTGCCAGGGGGGACTCCATAAGAGCCCAAGGGGAGTGTCGGGGACGTCAAAATCTGTGACGAGCTATCAGTCTGTCTGCGCGACACTCAGAAGCCCCATTAAAAACTTTCATAATGTGCTAAGACCAATAAACACTCTCCAACCACAGAGTATAAAATACCCATCATGAGGTCACATGCTGGAGTTCAGTTACGCTAAAAAACAAGAAGCGAGTTTGAGTGCTTTCACAACACAGCCAGTGGTTTGTCAAATATTTCCTGATTAGTAGGCAGTCGAGCTGATGGCATGTTGGTTCAGAGCAACCCAAGCAAAAACCAATCTCCCCCCTCATGTTACTGTAATCTCCAGCATGTGACTTCCCCTCAGGCCGACGGGGAGATGCTGGAAAACCTGCAGCGCACACCAAACCGGTGGCCGGTCTGCCCTGAGAGGATTTAGGGGGGAAAAACACAGCGGCTCTGGGACACATATTATATTCCCACTAGTAAATCCTCTCCAACTCATTACCAAATCCTCACTGCAGGGCCGCTAATCTCTAAAGAGAGACCGGCCAGGTGCCAGTCTTTTTTGTAATGGAATTGCACGCCTCTTTAAGTGATTGCATCAACAATTGCCAGTCCTGATGGATTAGATTAGAATTAGAAGAATCCTATTTGTACTGCACTGCAGGAGGAAACCAAGAACTTCATCATCAACCAAAACAAACATCGGATGAAAACCATTTAGCATTGATTTACATGTGTCAACATTGTAACCGCTGAATTTCTGCCACGCCTGGGTGGCAGTAAAATCTAACGCTGTGTTTGTGCTTGCTTGTCATTCAGTAAATGAAACAGCAAGTCCGCTTTTCATTCAGAGTTGAACACGGGCCTGTCACCGAGAGAAGGATGTGATTGGACGAGCTGTCAGAGAAGTAGATGATTGGACAGATTAAGCGAACAAAAGTCTGCCAGCAGCGGCTGTGAGTGCGATGAGGAAACAATTGGAAAAATAATTGTCGCTTTCCTGTGGCCGGAAGAGCTGCCGTCAAAGTAAACCTTTCACAGTTTGTAAAAAACAATGTAATGAATAAATTTTGGAGTTCTCTTGAAAAAGATTCTGCTTTGTTGAATCCAAATGTCCATGTTTGATCTGAGCAATACACTTCGCCTCCTGTTCATCTGTTTAGGAAATTTCTATTGGTGTTTGTGTCAAACAGAAAAAAGCGACCCTCAATAATAAATGGTGGATATGCTTGAATTTATATTTTCACAGACTGCTCTCTAACTTAATTTAGACAGCATGACTTGTACATCAAAGATTAAGGGATCCTTCAAAAAACAATGCGGTGTTAAAAATATCTGTCTCTGTTTCTGATCGAATGTGACGGGCTAACACTGTGTCGATGAATGATTCATCTGATTGGTGGAGCTGTCGCTGGGATCAGAAGTCCACTGGAGGAAAGCAGCAGGCTTCAGTTTATCAACGAGCAGCTGATGGTCCCAGCAGGAGAGAGACTACAGATTAGCATAGAGAAGTCTCAAGGCATCTGGACGGCTTCATTTGGCTCAGAGCTTCCACAGTAAGAGAAATCGGGCTGAGGCTGCGGATGAGACGACGTTTGTGGTATTTAAATAAACCCAGCTTTGCTGTTCGCTCGAGCAAGAGTTCCCTATGCAGCTCTAGTGATATCAGCATTTGGATTTTCTTTTGTCTGTCAAAGCAAAACTTCGGAGAACTGGGAGGAGCCGGCTCCATTGTACCAGCGAGATCTGAGGTTTCTAGCCAAGTCAGAGTTTAAATGAGTTTCACAATTACATTTGTTTGCCAATAAACATAATTTGTTGTCAAAATAGGACAAGAGGGCAAAGGGAGGGGGATTGTGGAGGACAGTTATTTCTACTGGATGTTTATTTGCACTTTACTCTGACTAATGAGATCTCAAAATAACTAAGCAAGCCAAAAGTGCTGGAAAATGAATGTGTTGCTGCACAGCTGCTGACTTAGGTCACCTAGTTAATGGAACCTGAAGGCACGGGGCATTGTGGGTAATGCCGGCCACTGCCCTGCTGCTCTGCCCTCTCCTCGATGTTACCGGAAAGAGCAGCTTATCAGGTGAGACGAGAGAGAAAGGTATATAGACTTTTGTTACACACATAGCAATGTCTGTAAACACATGACAAAGACGAAATACAGGGACACGGAAACGTAGATAAGGCAAACAGACACATACACTCACATTTTGCACAGACGTCATGCACACAGCAGATTTCACAGTGTTAATAAGGGTTGTTTCTGTAGTGACAGTTATTTTGAGTTGATTGGAGAGTTGTTTGTCCACTCATAGAGCTGATATGGCTCTGAGGCGGCTGTCAAAACTACATAAATGTGTTAAATTAACTGTGATGGGTATGGACTTATATATACACACTGGCATAGTGTTGCTTTTTACACTCAGAGTTAAATTAACACTGATGATTTTGCTGTAGATGGTGTAAATTATACATGGATGCAATACATTCGGTGTTTTTACATATGCAAACATAGATACACAAGCAAACACACACATCTGCATCCACACACACACACAGTATTTTGAAGCTGGATGGCAGCGAGCCTGGGGGAGTCACAGCAGGGAGCATGTCAGAGCGTGGTGAAAGCCCAGTCACAGTGAGGGCAGCCGTCACTAAGTCGCTCTATCAGGTCACTGTGGAGAGCGATGGGATGAACTGGCAGAGGAAGAGAGAATTAAGCTGTCTGACTAAACTGTCTGAGATATGAAGAGTTTCATTCCGAATTGAAACATCTACCGTTTGGAACAAATGTGACACCTACTCTAATAAAGTGGTTGCTGGTATGATAATAAAACTGTCTAATTGTAACTGTTTAATTTTACTGAGGTTATTAACGATATTAAAATCTTTGCTGATAAAATCGTTACATAGCGGAGAATGTGATCATCTGTACTTTGGATATACTGAGCAATACACAAGTTCACAATGCTCTATTTAAAATAAACCCGTTCAAATGAAATGCTCAAAACATTCTTTTACCGTTCTGTTCATCGACTGAAACTGCGCCGGGCATGTTTGCATGCTGGCGGCTCCAAATGGCAGCGAGAGGTAACCGTTTGAAAAAATTTAAACTTCAATACCCAGAAATCCTGCAACATGACGTCAGTGAACTGCACACAGCTCGCTCGTGTTTACCGACCCGGCCGGGCTGTGATGCTTTATACCAAAGCAAACCAAAGAGATGAGAGAGGAAAAAGTCTAACACTGGTGAGTCCTGCTGTTTAGGAGACTTTTAGGAGACCCTCTTCTCTGTTGCAGCCCCACTTTGTGATTTCCGCTGATAAAACAGTTGTATTTTTACATTAACACCTTGCCTAGTGCAGCTTTAACATCCCTTTCCTCAACTGAAATTCAATAACACGACATATAATATGATCCTGTAGGTTGTAGACGCCCTGTACACAGTAGTACATTTCTCAGGTACGGGCATAACTGAGCAGGAATAATTGTCTACACAGCAATGAAAGTATTCCAACACACTGAGAGGCTCCAACCTCTTTCATATTTTCTTATCTTTAATCTTCCCTCAGAGCAGCAACACAATACATTGGAGAATACTTCCATCGCTGTATGATGTAGGCTTTATTGGGGTCTACAGCTACATAACACACTGTATATTCATGTGGCAAAGCCTTAGAAAGAAATTACCAACCACACAGAGAATGTGCTGAAGTACATTTTGAATAATTTATTTTATTCTACTTTCTTGTTTTTCTTTCCCTTCTTTATTACTTCTGACAAGCAGTAATTCTTGCAGTCTGGCTTTTGTAGGCAGCAGTGTGAGACAATGCATAAAAATAGTTCTCATTTTGCAAAGACAGTGAAATAATTCTGCTAGATGTACAAAAATATATCTTAATTGCGTTGGCTTGGTTGTATTCATCTTCTGTGTTATATAATATTTCGTTATCAAAAAGTGCATTCATTCATTTGTTCGTTCATTCTTTTGGAAAAATGTGAAACAGTCTTCATATGTAACAACCAAAATCATATGTAAAAGCAAAGACAATGTCATGAATATTGCAACCGGTTGTTAAATAAAATTATTAAGCCGTAAGCCTCCTACACCAACATAATAACCTGGTAATTTCTCAAATTTGCCTCCAAAACTATTCAGCGCTTTAGTTATTGTCCAGCAAACATAATATTGCTGCAGCTCAGGATTAAGAAAGCAGACAATGCCAGCAATTCTGCTTTGGCATAATACTTTAAAACCCCCATTTTTTGTGAAACTTTCAAACAATCCTCTCACAGTAAATTGTTTGGCTCATAAAGCAAAGTGGGAGTAACAGCTGGTGTCCTGCCAACTGAGAGAGACACCGCCGTACAACCCTGCCCTGATTTATCTGCTGCGTACCTGAACCTCACTGAGATTTTGATTTATTTATACATCACTTTTGGAAGGGGGACTGTTTTCAGAAAAGCTTGACTAGGGGGTGCAGAAGTCACTGGACGAGGCCTTTTAACCGTTCGATGCCCCGGAGTAGCTCTTGGATGGTCCGGCGAGGGACCGGTCCCCCAACGCCTGAGGTGCAGTGGTTTCGTCCGAGGTTATGAGGTAAGGCTGTTGGTGGTCGGATGGATGGACTCTCTTAGTTAGTGGGAAGCAGCAGGATGAAACCGTCTCGGCTCTTCTTGAAGTCCGCGTTGGTCTGGCCGGCCTTGGTTTCCACTGTGACGCTCTTGGGTTTACCCCGCATGTGTAGCTGGACGGCTGAACAGCAAACCTTCACTGGAAAGGGGACTTTCTTGACTCTGGAGGACATACAGACACACACATTTTTGTATTACTATACTTGTGAGGACCTTCAGTGACTACATTCATTCCCAAACCCTTAACCCTAACCTCACCCCTCATACCTACCCATAACCTTTACCCTAATGTAAGCCTAATCCTAATTCTAACCCTAAGGCCCTGTTCACATGAGCATTAGGGTTAAGATGCGGATTAGGTTAGGGTAAAGGTTATGGTCAGGTATGTAGTGGTGAGGGTTTAGGTTAGGGTTAGGGCTTTAGGAATGAAGGTAATCAATGACCATAACCTTTACCCTAACCTAAACCTAAGCCCTGGCCACATGAGCAATAATAACACGTCAAAAAACGGACCATATCCCATGTATTTCAATTAGACTTATCCGTTGATGGATGGCATGGATTGACATTGAGTGCAGTGCGTGAAAAATAACACACCATGTCCGTGAAAAACAGGACAGAGCGCAGATACACGTCATCCGCTAACAGACTTCACTAGCCAATAAAATTTGCACAGACTGCTTCAAAAGGTTTCCAGACACGGCCACAGCAACACAACCTAGGTGGTTTCAACACATACTTCTATATGTGTTGAAACCACTTCTGTATTTCACGTCTGTGAAATTGACGGATGCCAAATGTACCATGTGAACACCACCTACGTTTTAACACAACCCAAGTTCTAACCCTAAAAGATAACCTAACCTAAACCTAATCTAATTCTAATCTTAAACTTAAACCCAAATTCTAACCCTAAAATAGATCCTTATAGAAGTGAGGACTGGCAAAATGTCCTCACTATGGAGGATTTTTCTCATATTTTTATCCTTGTGAGGATATGTTTCTCCCAAGTATCTATAGAGCAAGTTGAAGTTGTCGGTAAAAGCAAAATAAACAGAAATAACCAGTTTGTTGTTCATCAGCCTAACACTTCATCCTGTCCTCTGATGAGTTTGAGTGACTGCCATCAGTTACATCCAGAGTGTCACACACACACACACACACACACACACAATCCCTCTGCTGACAGCTGGGACAAGAAAGTGTGGCTCTGCCTGCCTGGCTGCTGCACAGTCAGCTGAAGATGATCCTGTGTGAAGGCCGTGTTCGCTCCCAGCCCTCGGGGATCCTGCAGCCTCAGCCCGGCCCCGGCGACCCCAACACAAGCTGGCCCGGGCACATGGCTCAGCCGCCGCAACACACACACACAAAGAGCTTTATATCTATCTACGTCACTGTCTCAGGCCCGGGGGACTGTGAGTTCATGGTTGATATTCTTGTTCCTGTACATATTTCTCTTATTTATGTATTTCTATTTGTGTGTGGCACTTTGTTTGAACCCGATGTTGGAAGGCTTTAAAAGGCAGATGCAGAACAATAATTGGAAACGCAGCCAAGCAGCTATTTATGAGTGCCTTTGAATGTTGGTGTATGCAACTCACTAGACACTAGGAAGGCCAATGGATTTGGGCGTTGTAAGAGAAGACTCAAGCTATCAATTAAAGGGGTTTAGACTCATAACTACCATTTCCTAAAAGCAACACACTGGTTTGTACAGAAAGTGGGTCTAGGAAAAGTCATGCGGGGACATTTTGAAAGCTGAGATATTTCAAGTCTGAAACTGACAGCAGTGACTTGATGCTGTCACTTTGGCGGCTTGGCTTTTCAAGCATTACACAATTTGAACTCAGGAAATCGAGTACAACTTCGGGACTTCACACTAGTCACCCCACACTCACAGAGCTGTGCGTGTTGTTCATCCTAAGCCGCTCTAACAGGTGTAGTCTTGGTCTCCATTTTCCAAAGTCACACTCGCCCCCTCGTCCACCTCCAACCCCCAACTTCCCTCAGCCAGCTGTCCTCCTCTGTTGGGCCAGGGACAAACCCGGCCCAGAAACCCACTGACCTTCCCAGGGTTTTGCTCCACATGCGATACTGATCTCCTCATACTGACTACCAAAAGTGAAACCCAACACCAGCGGAGCATGCTCAGACTAAGCCTCTGGCCATGCCCGAGGACGGTGGATGATAGGCAGTGATAGCCTGTGGTGCAGCAGTGTGCTGTGCTTTCTGCTGCTGCATGTGTAAAGCCAAAGACGATGGCGGCTGACGCTGTCCACGTGTCTCAATTGACCTCATTCACAGCAGCTAGTTTGAACTTACGTCAGCTACCTACAGTCTATGTATGTCCCACTGTTGTGTACCAAGATGCACATACTTGTAAACATTTAGCATTTCACAGATTCCCCACTGAAAAACATATTAGAAAAAAAATGGATGTCAAGAATCTGAAGGGATATAGGGTTACATTTGGCTCACTACCGGAATCTAGTTGGGTAGCTAGCTAGCTAACTAGCTAGTAAGCTAACTAATTTCCCTGCTAAATTCAAGCAGTCCTTGTAGTTCCTGCGACTGCTAGCTAATTTGATCACTGTTAGTCCCTTCACTTATGTTGAAGTAACGCAAGTTTTATATGGAAATCTTCCAGGTAGAGTTTCCCGCCCTGAGTGTGATGTAAGTTCAAAATGGCCACCATGGAAATCGGGTCAATGGCACACACACCTGTTGTTTATGACTTGATTTCTCTCTTTCCCTCTTTCTGAGGGCACACTTGTGACGGTGCATGGTGTGTGTAGTGTGTGTGTGTGTGTGTATAGAGGGATTCAGTACACAGACATGGCCCACGGTCTGCTGTCTGCCAACCAGCCCTCATGCTGCAGTCGAATAATTCATCGCCGTGGAGACGATGGCGCAGACAGAACTGGGGCGAAGCAACAGCAATTCCTGGAGGAGCCTATGGACTTCCTGTCTCCCTCCTCTCTCCACCGCTTCCCTCTCTATCTCACTTTCCAAACCTATAAAATACTCCTCCTCCTCCGTCTTTCTTGCCTTTCTCCCTGTCATCTCCTCGATGTTGCCGGATGGTGCTAATCCAATGTGAACATATGCCTCCGGTGTCTCCATTATGGAGAATTATGGGCCATTTTATGTGCAGCTGAGCTGGATGTGTGGTAAGGCATCGCCAGTGTGCCTGATGCCACACCGTGTTACCGATGCTGCTCGGCTCCAGAGGCTGGAGCTGTTGGTCCCATTGTGTGGAAATCAAATCAACACCCGGCCTGTGCAGAATCGCTCCCAGGGAATAATGTGCCATTGCAGATAAAAGATGTTTGCACTGACACCATGGCTTTGTTTGTGTTATGTTTTTTTTTTCTGCCGTAGGACTGTACCCGGAATTTTCCTTCGATAAACTGAGTGTGTGTGTGTGTGTGTGTGTGTGTGTGTTTGTACAGTGGCTACACACTCCTCTTTCTATTTTACGGACATTATCAACACAGTTCACAACACAGGCTTTCCCTCAACATTCACTGCGTTATCATGCCGCCTGGCTCATAGCCAAAAAAAAAAAAAACAATCTGGGATCAAGACGTCCGTTTCGCCAAGTTGTTACATAATGAGCCGATGCATCCTTAATGATAAGTTAACTCATTATCACTGTTACTGTCAAAGGCACCATCAAAAAAACAGTCCACAGGGATGACGATGCATTTTGAAAATACACCCCCCACCCCCACCCCGTCCCATTAATGCACGTAGCCAAATATTGTGTCCCAGTTTCAAATGAAGTAAGAAGCATCACTTGTTGATGACAAACAAACAAACTCCCCCTGAGCCAGAGTCCTTTTGTGATTATGGTTGCTGTCAGGTGAAAACCTTGTTATCTTCAAAGTGTCAAACAGCCTTGATCTTAGCTGCACCACCATGCATTTTTGAGTTTGTCCAAAAGGTTTCGAAGGAGTCTCACAAGCCCAAGAGGTCAGAAAGTTTTCTCAACCCATAGAAGAGCATCTAATCCTTTATCTGAAGTTAAAACATGAAAAACACCCAAACTGGAGAGGTTTTCACATGACAACAGTGTTATGACAGCATGAAGGAGAAAACAAGCATTTGTGGGTAACTATTAATTCTCAGCTGTAAACACTTTCTGTCAGACAGCTGTCAGATTCGTTAACAGGCCGGGTGTGTTGACTCCTGCTCCTAATGATCCCACAGACCCCAGACCAGCAAGACCAGACTGTCAAAACCCTCAGATCATCACACTGGGAAATACAAGATACACCCAAGCTGTATGTATACACATGCATGCACACACACACACACACACACACACATATCGCACCTATGCACTCTCTCTGTCTGTCTCTCCCACACACACACACCCTTCAGACAACACTTTCCGTCTCTGAAGACGTGGCTATGAATAGAGAGAAATGGCAAAGGAAGCGGCTCTGCACCTAACACAGTATTAGTCATACAGTAGCACCTTCGCAGCATCAGACACTGCATTAATGAGAGCAAAAACCGGTTTAAAAAAACTGTCAGGGGCGTTTCATAGCCCGGCTCGGAGTTTTGCACTGTGCAAAAGGTCAGAGAGGTGAAAGAGAAGCCATCAATTCAGTTCATCACTCTGCCCTCTTTTCCTCCTCCTTCATTGCTCATAACAATTCCTTAGCCAAACCATGGCACCGCCCACTTCAATCTCTCTCCTGCCTCTTTCTGTCATCCCCCCTCCTCCCTCTCTTCCTCTCCTCCATCCTCTCTCTCTCTCTCCATCAGCGTCTTCAGCTTCAGGTATAATTGGGTCTCAGGAGGGGATCAAACAGCAGAGGTGTCAAAAGACTGACGGAGCACAGCAAAATCAGAGCGAGGTCAGGATCTCTGCGCAGACATCAGTCCCAACAGGAGAAAAGAGTGACGGACAAGGAGAGGAGATGGAGGAGTAGAGTTGAGGATGAACATGATGGACAATTATTGTAGAGGAATGGAGGAGTCTCCGTTGGACAAGGGAAAGTCTCACGGCGGTCCACTGGATAAAAGGAGAACAAAACTTGACCCTTTTCAGGTGTCAATCACTTGTAAAACAGAGGAACAGGCACGCTCCCAGTTTAATTCCACCAGCTGATTCTAACAGTGAATTACTTAGATAATTACTTGTAGCTTTCTGTCCATCAGAGCCCTTCCCCTCCATCCCAAAATCTTCCTCTCCTCCACCCACATGCAACCCAACGCTCCCTCATCATCAACCCAAGCCTTCAATTCCGCCCGCAATCTTAATCAACACTTCCTCAGCTGCCTGGCAACCATCGCTGGGGCAACAGCAGCATCTGCGGCCCGACAGCGGGGGGGGGGGGGGGGGGAGCAACATGGGCCGAGGCTATCCGAGCCCTCGGGTGCCAGGCGGGGCAGCGGGGAGCGAAGGGAATCACGATCAGACCGTCCACCGCTTCCCGCAGTCACCACGCCAATCATCACCCACCTCATCCATTATAATTATCATCATCGTCATCAGAAACAGTGGGCCTATCTCAACCAGCTGCACGCTGTGTCTTGAGTCTCCGAGGGGGGCATTCTGGGAAAGAAAATGAGTCATACTGTAACAACAGCGGAGCAAAAACATGTAGAGCGATTATGGATTTCCATAAGTGGAAGTATGGGAGCTTTATCCACTGCAGCTCTTATCAAATGCCAAAACCATCGCTCTGTATTCTGAGGTCTTGTATAAGCGAACACGTCTTGAATCATAAATATGTGACATCGAGTTCAGTGTAACAACACCGGCTTCAATCATTTCCTTGGTGTTGATTAATTCTAATGACTATTCACACATTGCAAAAACTGACAGACTTGTTAAGTTATTTTATCTTGTATCAAAACTTATCAAGCTTATTTTAGGATTTCTTCTAGTGAAATCATCTTACTGCACCGGCACATAATCTTACCGGTTTCAACAAAATGTACTTTTTTTTTTCAGGATAATGGAACTTTTGCTTGGTAAAAGTGAAATTGTCTTGGAGAAAGTTTCTTGTTTCAAGACTTTCTTCATTTCTTGAAATAAGTCATATTGGCATGTATCAAGTGACATTTATTGATTATCTGCCAGTGCAGTGAGATAGTTTGACTAAAAAATATAAGCTTGATAGGTCTGGAAACAAGTTGAAATCACTGGACAACTTGTCATTTTTTGCAGTGCACATTTCTGTGATAAGAGTAAATCAGATAAATACACTAAAGTCAGTCAGAGAGGAAGCGCAGATTGTTACACCAAATTGATCGTCAATAGAAGAGATGGCCTACTAACACTATCAGGGGTTTTTAAGCAGCAGGAACAGGTTCCACCTCAGGACAGGTTGTTGGGAAGGCAGCTAAAAATAAAAGCCATGATTTAGTCTTGCACACGCACAAACACGCAAACATGTTCCTTGTAAAGATAAACACACACAATAGACAATATTTGACTATTGTACTACTCTCTAGTTGATGGCGATGAAGCTTGGCCTTGTGTAGTGCAACTTGAACTGACTACAGTGAGAGGAGATTGTTTGGAGGAATGAAAACACTGCTGAGGAATCCATTTGTTGCACTCTGAAGTCGATTCAGCGAATCAGTACATGTCATGTTAGAATCCACAAAGGCGTCTTTTGATGCCGGGACACTTGCGAGGTCAATAGCTTTGAGCCGCCGCCGCCGCCGCTCGAACAGAAAGTCCCCAAGAATTAAAAGGGCTGCATAGTCAGAATGTCTTTATTAAATCTGCTCCTCCACCGCCGAGAGCTTTGATGTGAACTTGTGGGAACGCTCTCATTGGAAAAAGATGACAGAGCGCTCACTCTCCTCCTCTCTCTTCTCTTCTCTTCTCTTCTCTTCTCTTCTCTCTTCACCTCTCTGGCAACTTTCTGAACACGCTTTCACATCACACTCCCTCTTTCACAGCCGTCCAATAATTTTCTGTAAAATCCCTCTTCTCTCCCTCTTGAAATTCTACCATCATATCAGCTCCTTTGCACCATTCTTGTTCATCTGGACTCTCTTGTGATAATATTGTCAAATCTATTCCACCAAGGACATTAATTCCACTTTATGAACATGAACATATTGAGTACAACTTATATACATACATAGAGTGTCCGAAATTAACTTTGTGGCTCACCTGCCGAGGGTTGGTTTAATTAAAAAACATTACCTGCTAAGAATTTTTCATGGAAATATGCCATCCTACATGTTTTCAGCACTATTTTGTGTATAGAATCAGGTGGTGTGTTAACTTGACTTGCTTAATGAATCACAGCATCAATAGAATTCAAATTAAAAGAGAACATTTTGAGGCGTTATGTTATCTGCCAGTGCAGGTGAGTGACTTTTACTTGACTTATTTATCCAACAAAGACTCATTTTATATGCATTTAGCACTTTACAGGTGTCAGTTTAGGATCCTTCACACATCTGTCTCATATTATAAATATAACTGTAATTTTGGTGATCTAGGAATTTAAGTTTATTCTGCTGTTGTACTCACTGCTCTTGCCTAAAATGTAAATGAAAATGTGGGCTATAACTTCCACAGACAGAATGTGCAGATCCACAAGGCCTCAAAATGGGAAAACAAAATACTTTTCTACTTTGCTTAATGGTTCACATGACACAGGAGAAAGTGTAGGAACGTCTCCACACAGTTTGGCCCTTGTCTAAATTTGTTATAACTGACTCTAATGTCCGAAAAGAAGGGCTGCATTCACAGTGAAGGACAGTTAACTACAACCTGAGTGGGGGAGGGAGGGAGGGAGAGAGAGAGAGAGAGAGAGAGAAAGCGAGAGCATGTTCTTGCATTATATTTTGTTCATGGTTTAGTATAGTTTGGGTACAGTAAAAGTCTACTGATAGAGCACCTTCATGTATCAGATACCAGCCTGCTCTCGAAGGCTGCTGGCAGGATTGTTGTCATCATGCAAGTGACGCACGAGCGACGCACAGTCAACAGTCAACAGTCAACAGTCAGTTACAACCGTCGTTTTTAAACACCCAGCTGGTGGAAACAAACGGAACGAAGGAGGAAAGTCAGAGAAAGTTGAGAAGAAGGCAACTCATAAATAAACCATTGAAAAATGATGACAAATCACTGAAACATGTAAAACAGATGAACAACAAACCCAAATCACATTAAATGCCAAAGAGAAAGAGCAGAACGATCTTAATTCTGGAGTGCGCAATGGAAAATATGGAAAAAACTGATTGGTCTTCTAGCGGTTTGACTTTTAGTTTGGCGTGCCAGTCAGGGCAAAGGCCTGACAAAGTGCAACTGAACTCCTGCATATTTTTAAACCAGGAATAATGAACACAAAACAGTATTCAATCAAGGATGTGAGCAAAAATAAGTCAGTTCAAGTAGAAAGGAGTAAAAGGAGTCAGAGGAGTAACAAATGGAGGAGACTAGGAGGAGGAAACGGGTCACTATTTACTTCCATTAGGTTAACCGCTTCGCCATAGCTTTTTTTTTTTTTTTTTTCTTTTCTTTTTTGGCATTTTAAAGTAGAGAGAGACAGGAAAGACTGGGAGAGAGAGAGAGGGGGACGACACGCGACGAATCCCAACCCAGGACACCGCAGCCACATGGCACGCGCCCCGGCCCACTGAGCCACCAGGACGCCCCTCCGTCGCCATAGTTACACATATGTGTTCTGAACAGGGTCACAAATTGCAACGGAAAATCAAAAGGGTTACTGATCCTGCACCAAACCACACCCAGGCCACGGCACAGGACTGAAACCACAAGAGAGGCACAAAACCCAGGGACCCAAAGTCAGCAAAAGGGGACAAGTTGACCGTGGAAAGTGTGGAGAGCAGAGGCAGGCTGCACCGCCTGTTGCTCCGGCAGGCCGGGCCGGGAGACGAGCACATTGAGGACAGCCACTGAGGGAGTGAGGGAGAGAGAGAGAGAGAGAGAAAAAGAAAAAAAAGAGGGGAGGAAGAGAAAGAGAGGAGGCTATTTCAGGCAAGGATGACGACTTTCACGACCTAAAAAGCGAGCTGAGTTTAGAAAAGAGAGGGCCGATTAGTCCGAGGCTGCAGTAACTGGCTGCACGCTGACTTGGGACGTCCAACCGGGTCAAATAAGAAAGTCAACAAGTCGTCCGACATCAGTGACAGGTCAGTGTGTGTGTGTGTCTGTTGGGGGAGGGAGAGGGGCGGTGTTAAAAAACTCTCAGATCACCAGACCACTCACATATGCTTTGAGGTTAATGAAATCACTTCTTTTTTTTTTACTTCACTAGGAAGGGAGGGGTGACCCAGAAGATTGCTATTAATGCAACACCGTCCCAGGTCTTTCCATATTCATAAATGAAACTGCTGATTTAGAGAAGAGCGCAGGAAAATGAAAGGGGGTAGGAGGGAGGTTTGGACGAGTAAATGAGAGTAAATGAAAGGCAGGGGAAGGGGAAGACGGCAGTAGAGAAAGGAGAATGGGGAAGGAGAGAGGAAAAAGAGCGGGAACGACGGAGGGAAGAGAAGAGATATTAAATTAAAGGCTTTAGAGCATAAGAAGCCTGTCTTATTGATCATGGGCCTCGACTCTAGAAATTTCATGCAGCGTTAGATGGAAACTGCTCCATTTAGTCTGATAGTAAAAGTAATAGAAATAGTTGAAGAGACGTGCTTTGGTTTCACAGTAGTTTTTTTTTTTCTTTGTTCCTTTCACATTAGCAGCGCGAGAAGCGGCTGCAAATTTTGGTTAAGCAACCCAACTGGCGTAAAAACTTTTATTATGTTCTGAAAAGAGTCTGTGGCGGCGATCAATGAGATAATAAAAAATCCCCAAATTGCCTTTTAAGTCCAGAATCCTCCTCAATCTTTTAAGGCCGGGGCAGATCATATCCTAAATCCTGCCTTTAGCCCAGTCATACTCTCCCAGCTGTCCCAGCAGATGGCCCACGAGTCTGAACCCCCCCCCCCACCTCTTCTCCCTCAGTAAACAGACACACACACACACACACACACATACAAACACACACACACATACTGACACACACGTACACACGCCTCATTCATGCTGACAGCTCAGACCCAGGTGACAGGAAGAGAAAGCCAGAGAGAGAGAGAGAGAGAGGGAGGGAGAGATGAGAGGATGGAGGGAAGGAGGTGTGTACAGGAAAGAGAGCGGAGGAATGCGTTCTGCGGAGGGAGAGAGAGAGAGAGACGGATGTGAGATGACAGCGAAGCAGACAGCTTGTCTTCGCCGTCCTCGCCCAACGACAGAGAGCAACTTTGAAGTCGGGTTTTTACCTTGTGCTGCGAACGCTGCCTCCGCTGACCCAGTTTTGTACGACTCTCTGCGTCGGCACCTTGTTCACTCGCTCTATAAATACTCAAAGGCTCAAAGATACCCTTTCTGGTGTTTGAACTGGGGGTGATGGAGAGAGTCAAAAAGATGGGGGGGGGGGGGGGGCAGGAGCCACAATCGCTCCATTGACAAAATCTTCCCCTGCACTGCAAAAAATCTCCATTTTAACAAGTCATTTAGTCAATTATTGAGTCCTAAATAAGTGAAAAAATCGGCCACTGGGGTTTGATCATTCCACTTGTTTCCAACGCAAATCAACTTGTTTCAAGAATTTTGTAGAATCAAGTGTCATTTTCTTGATAGTAGTGCAGTGATTTTGCCTTATTCTGACTTGTTTCAAGATACTGACACTCATTTCTAGAAGATTCCTGAAACAAGTGAAACTGCAGTGGAAACAAGTGGAGTTATCTCACCTCGCTGGCAGAATTTTTCTCTTGTTTTAAGAAAAATAAGCTTTGAAGGCTGAATATGAGACTAAATGACTTGTTAAGATGGCCGTTTTTTGCAGTGTAACCTTCCTGCGCAGAGCAAAATGACTTGTGCGTGACTCTCATAGTCTTGGAGCTCATTTCCTGACAGAAGGGGAAGAGGAGCGTGTGTGTGTGTATTGTCATCCTCCCTCCTCCTCCTCCTCCTCCTCCTCCTCCTCCTCCCCCTCGCACATGCTCACACACTTCCCACACCACACTTAAGGCAGCTCACCCCTGACTTTGTCTCTTGAGTCCCCCTTTTGATGAGCGGCCCTGTAGGGGTCACGACCCCCTTCATTCACCCCAGATGGCGCGGCACAAAGGCAGGCGGAGGCCGGCGCGGGCAGACGGAGCGGCGAGCTGATCGGGCGCTCTCAATGGCCGCCTCTCCTCTCCGACGCCCGCCGCTCCCCTCGCCAGAGCCAGGCAGCTGCTGCAGGGTCCCTCCCTCCCCCAACCCAAACCCAGACCAAAACACACACACACACACACACTCGTAAAAATCCACAAAAGCCTCACCGGGGATCCAGGATCAACTAACTAAAACCTCCCCCTTAAAATCGCACACAGATAGGCTCATAAAAGTGGGAACACACACCCGGTTGCGGCTGCCGTCTGCCCGGCCTCGGAGCTTCTCCCCAGGGAGTTCAGCACCCGCTACTAACATAAATGACTGAACATGAGAAATGACGCCACATTAACGTGGGCAAGACCATTTTGATGTTTTAGCCGTCCGTGATGTCAGAAATGAGTCTAAACTTCAGCAGAAGGGACGCACACCCAGCGAGGCGCAGACGTTTTGTAATAATTCCAATTACATTTGGTGGGATAAATAAAGCACAAAACTAAAAGAAAAGAGAAGAATGTGCGACTTGAATTTTCACGTGATTTCAGAAATGCAATATAACTATAGGATTGGCTATCAACTACAAAAGAAGCCGATTTGGCGCATGATGCCATGAGGAAAGCGTTGGGTTTTGGAAAAAGCGCCATGAATTCACACTGGAGACGAGCTTTACTGTGTGTGTTTGTTTTAAGTCAGCCAGTGTGGTCCTGCCTGGATTTTGGGGGATTAAGACTTAAGGAACCAATCAATTTAGACTGGGTGCTATTTCAGCGGGCAGTGCTTACAACACACACACACACACACACAGAGTCACACACACATGCACAACCAAAACAGTCTGCAGTGAACACTTGTAGGCTGTGCCATTCAAATCTGTCTGGCAGAGATGAATGTTAGTTGATGTGAATCAGATTTATAAACGGCCTTGACAAATCGGGTTCCTACGTGGCAGTGATAAATGTCACCGTGACTGATTAATTTCATGGCGGTTATTCACAGCAGGACACAAACACGGACAACTATGACAGTGATAAATGCCAAGAATCTGATTCGCTTGATTGTTATGCTGCATTAATAGACTGCGCTTTAGCCACGGTCTCCGTCCAGTCAGAATGGGTCCAGTGCTTTGGAGGCCAATCATCTGCCATTGAGACCCAAAACGCTGCAGGTTTTCTATTCCAACCAATCATCACACCAGCTAATTTCACTAATTAGATCCTCCTCTCTGTTGAAAGTGAGCTAATTAGTGAAATCAGCTGCTATAGTGTCTGGCTGGAAGGAAAACCTGCATAATCATGGGTCTCAATGGTACATGATTGGAAATCCATTGTTCTAAAGTGTGTATTGTCATGAAGACCCGGTCAGTGATGCTTCTTTCATAATGCTGCTCTCAGCAGTTTGATAATTATGAGTCCGGACCGGTGATAAAAGATCAGCATGAGCGAAAAGTCCCACACTGAGGCTTAGTTAACATTTTTTCCATTGAGACACCAAGATAGGCTCACATCCATGTTTCATCTTCAATATGAAAATTATGAAAATCTTTCTGTATTTCAATATGGCTTCTGAATTTGTCTGAGTCAGTCTTAAAGAGCAATGGGTATTAATAAAAGTCAAAAGTATTCCCAGTTTGTTGATATGTTTGTTTTGTTCCATTTACAGCTCTTTGTAAGTTTTATTATTAAGTAAGCAATATATGTAAGTAATATTAATATTAATAATACTATTAATATTTTATTATAGGCCTAGTAGTGGTAGTAGCAGCAGTAGTAGTAGTACTAGTAGTAGTGTCAGTAATGGTAGTAGTGGTAGTAGAAGTAATAGTAGTAGTAGCTATACTAATAGTAGAAGTAGAGGTATTAGGATTTAGTATTAATACAGTATAATAGTATTTAGTATTAGCATTAGTATTATCTCCAGACACATCACCACTAATGGTCAGCATGTGTGTGTGTGTGTGTGTGTGTGTCTGTCTACTCAGAGATTTATAAAGACAAATCCTGCTCAGTGGGTCTGAATCAGCCTCTCTCGCTGCGAGACGTTTGATGTGGTTCCTGAAACGATCGAGCGCTGCCGCTCGGTTTCACGTTGCGAATGGAGAAGGAAGCCGCAGGATAAAATTAGCAGCGTGTGCGAGGTCACAGAACGGGGTTTCACTGTGATCCTGCAGCAGCACCGACCGTGTGAAGTGGTCCACCAGCGTGCCCAGCAGCTCGCCCACCCGGTCCTGGTTGGGGCACAGCTCCCCCCGCTGCAGGCACAGCAGGACGTCGTCCTGGGAGGACGTGTGCAGCGCCACCATCTGGTCGACCCCGCTGGTCACGCTCAGTCCCGTCAGCTGCAGGGTCAAACAAGCACAAAGACACAAAGTCAGACACCAGCACGGACAAACTGTGGATGAACATGGTGAAGGAGGATATCTGAGAGGGCGTTCTTCACTTGTGCACGATGTAATGCAACTCTCGTGTTTTATTAGTTATCCCACACCAGAAAAAAAGTGTTTCGGAGGCTTCATCAGGCCTTGTTTCCTCTAGTTGATTTCCTTCACCAACACTGATTGAAGTATTTGTCTGGTATGTGCATTCTCTTCTTATTTATGCACCAACAATCTTCACTTGTACCCATAATCACAGTAAAGACATGCACTCCAGGGTATTCTTGTTCATTATGTTCATTATGTCTTTTATTATACAATGGTTTTATACGGCAGTTACAAATGCATGTGTACGGTCTGACATGTTTTCCTCCAAAGCAGTGTACACACACAAGATTAATAAAAACAGGAGAAATGAGAAAGATTGCCAACTAACTCCCTATTTACCCAAACAGTTGGCATAGCAACCAATAAAGCATGCAGTTGGAGCACATCTCTCTCCAATCAGACTATTTGGCTGAAACTACCTATTGTATAATAAGTGTTATAGCCTGCCACTGAAATAACAGCATAACAGGTACTCTGGCAAGTGTCTGGATAGGAATGAAGATAGCCTTTATACTTATATGCAGTGCTTAAAGTGATAAGTTGAATTGGACAAGATTCTACCCAGTTCTTCTTCTATTTATTTCAAACTAAACGCTGTTACTGCTGCCAGAAACATAAAACGCATCACTTAGTGCTGCAGGGTTTTTTTTTTCCCAGGAAAAGCCTACCTACCTATGTAAATGATCATGAACTGACTATAGGTTGAATCACTATTGTTTTATCAATCAGCGATAGAGAAAAGCAAACCAGAAATGTATTTACTGTATATGGGAATGCCACGGATTATTACTTTAATGCGTAGTACCTGTTAACCTGGTACAGTATGGCAAAGTATATCCTGGATAAAAAAGCAGGCTGTGAAAGACGTCAGCGGATTATTTCTGCCTGGAGTATGTAGGGTGAGAGTAATGCTGCCCGGGGCACACGTGCAGAGGTGCAGTGTGTGTGTGTGTGTGTGTGTGTGTGTGTGTGGAGGTGCAGTGAGGGGAGGGGAGGGGGGGGGGTCAGTCGAGAGTTGTGACCCAGTTGGAATAATGCACAGATTTATTGTGGCTGAGGGGAATGGGAGCGAGAGAAAGGGAGATAGAGTGTGAAGGAAAGAGTCAGAGAGAGAGAGAAAGAAGGCGAGGGATGGAAAGAGAGATAAACAGAAGGAGAGAGAGACGGAGAGAGAAAGTGAGGTACTATATCTCATAGAACGGGAGAGAGAGTGGACTAAGCCTCTTACGGCCCCCAGTGAACTCAGGTTAATCCAGCGGGGCCTGCAGTACGCTACGCGGTCCGTCCTTGTGCCGTCAAGGCCGGCTCCCGGTACAACCTGTCCTCTCCTTCCAGTGGAGGGAACAGTGCTGAGGCGGAGGTTACTCACCGCCTCGTCACCGCGCACGGGACAGCGCCGCAGTACGCCACGTTTCAAGTGAAGTGCATCAGGGGGGAAATGACACTAACAGCGCTCGGTGTCGCAAAACAGACAAACAGGGAACTAGGTGGTATTTTGCTGCAGCTCGTATGGACGGGCAGTACAGTAGAGGGTGATAAAAAAATAAAATAAAAAAAAGTGGGGCCCATGAGCTTTATTTATGGCTGCACAAAAATGTTTTCGCCCTCCACAGACGTCTAGAGAGTGATAAAATATTCAATCATTTCTGAGGTTGAACTGAGAAAAAACATCTTGCGTATTGCAGTTGCTCTCAATTAACATATTTCTCAAAACTAAGGTCCATGCTCTCAAAAGCAGTTAACACATCCATCTAAACCTTTGATAGTTTTGCAAAACGAACTGTACGTTTTCATTTTCACGCAAAATGCAAAACTACATATATAATCTTTTCAAACTCTCCAAACTAATTGAGGTCAGTCCTCTCAAAACAGTTCACGCAGCTGTCTAAACTCTTTATAATTTTGCAAGACTAACTGTACCTTTAACTAATAGTCTAATAATACCTTTCCAATGTTTTCACACAAATCACAAGACTATATACAGTATACCATAAATCCTCTGGCTTGACATAAATACTGTAAAAGGGTTGATAAGGAGTAAAGTCATAACAACATTGAAGTGATTTATCTTGTTCATCAATGCTTCTACCTCCTTACTGTATCACACATACACAAACATGTAAAACTGTCAGATAATACTTTTACATGTGCAACTGAAAGATTGCATATTGTAGTATTTCCAAAATTGTGAGGAATCAACATTTTGCTTACTTTTTACAGTTCCATAAAATCAGATTATGGACAAAGGGATTGTGTAACTTTCTGATAAACGATTTTTACTGTTAGTTTTCCTGTGTGGATAAAGCTGAACATATCATCTAATAATAGATAACATGCAATTTTGACACCAGTATTTGGTTTTCATAAAGATGTGATCTGAAAAGAAAGCAGCACTTCATTTGTTGGGCTGTTTTGAATGTGTTAACTGTTTTCAGAGCATGGACCTTGGAGAAATGAGTCAAATCAATTGAGGAAAAACCGTAATAAGCATCACGATTACACAAGACAGAAGAAGCTATCATTTATTCACATTCTTCAAGCAGTTTTGGGCCTCAGCCCGTGGCTCGGCCCTCTTGGCCCTCCTGGTCAGTTCTGGCACCGCTGTGGCTCCATGTATTGCAGAGTCTTGTGAGACAAAGTGAGGAAAGAGCTGCACTACTTCTTTCAATGCTCTCTTTCTCTCTTTCTGACCTGAATTCAACTCAAATCCCTCAGTTTGAGCAGCAGTGCTTAATGGTATCAGCTATCTTTAGCCTTTCCATTGCTGCATAATGACGGTTTTTAACCCTCTGGCGTGTTTGTGCTCTCTCTCCAAAACCACTCCTGGACGTCCAGCTGTGCTGCCTCGGTATGTCAGGTGGGTGTAATTGGTCTTTACTCAAATCTGCAGTGAATTGCACAGAAAGTGGCACTTCACCATCAGAAACTCTACCAGTCACACCCAGTGCTTCCCACACTGTTTCTTTGTATCTGTCTCAGGCTGTCTCTCTCTCTCTCTCTGACCCCCCACACACACACACACACACACACACACACCCCTCCTCTCTGTAGATACTTAAAGGCACAATCAAATCAAAAAATTCTCCTTCACCTTTTCAGCCAATTCTCCACCCATTTAACAATAAATGACAAAAAAAATCACAAATCATCACGTACCAGAAGGCATACATACAAATTCCAAACCATAATATTATCACATAATATTTGAACCTCCTCTCTGCCCCTCCCATCATATAAAACAGCCTTTCTCTCCCTATAACGGATACTGCTACCTCATTGGTTTACTTTTGAATGATCCCTGCCTATGTTATGCCCCGCCCCGACAGTTCCCCAAAGGACTGACATGGAAATAAGCTCCTGAGCTTTATTATGTCATCCTGACACTTTTCTTTGGATTCATGTATATCTGCTGTCTGACGAACTGTATATGTGTGACTGAATGGGAATTTGTCACATAAATTCAATCAATCAATCAACATCCTGTTTCCACCAGAACTACATGGACTTATGGAAGCAAGATGATCTCAAAATGCCATTTCAGTGTGACTAATATATAAGTTGTTAGATACAGTGCAAGTTGTGAGGCTGACTGCATACCGCATTACATGCATCTGTCTATGGGCAGAGGACACAATGTGCTGTTGAGTAGAGGAAAGGAAATTATATAATGCGTGCGACAATAATGAATGGATCATTAGTGGCATCGTAACCTCACTTAAAGATTGCATGAAACAGTCGTGTACTGTCTCTCACTATATCTATCCATCTCTCTCTCTATCTCTCTCTCTCTCTCTCTCTCTCTCTCTCTCTCTCTCTCTCTCTTCATGAGTCGACGCCCCTGTGAGATCCCTGATCCAATTTCTCAGATCAGTGCGTGAAATGAGGCAGGTTCGCCCCAGACGGCAGAACGTAATGCTAAGCCGGGCTGCCGATGTCGTAGTGCGGCCACAGGCGCACGTACCATGCACCAACACACACACACACACACAAACACACACACACACCACCAAGTAGCCTCATACCGCTCCACTCCCTCACAGCGACCAGGGAATGTAGGTCAGACACCTTGTACTTTATCCCAGCGGCGCAGTCCCCCCCACCCCCACCCCCCCCCCCCCCCACCCCCCCCTCTGTCCTGTCCCTTCACTTCTCCCTCAATACCTGTCCCCTCCTGTCTAAACCCCGCCCGCCTTTGTCTTCCTTGACCCGGGTCACTGTGATCCATCATTCACATGAATGCTTTAATCTGATTTCCTTGCAGTACTGGAGCTGCAGTTCTGTTGTACTGGAGGTGAGAGAACCTTTTGACTCAGGGGGCGTGACCCGTTTTACAGGACATTCAGTCAGTGACAGAGCAGTAGAAGAGCGAGTTGGGTCAGTTGGTAGGTCAGTTGATGTGTGTGTGTGTGTGTGTGTTAGCATGCCTATGTATCCATATGTGTGTCACCTGTGTGTGTGTGCATGTGTGTGTCTGACCCATTTTATGGGACATACAGTCAGTGACAGATCAGTAAAACAGCAATTTAGGTGAGTCGGTAGGTCAGTTGGTGTGTATGTGTGTGTGTGTGTGTGTGTGTGTGTGTGTTAGCATGCCTATGTATCCACATGTGTGTCATCTGTGCGTGTGTGCATGTGTGTGTGTCTGACCCATTTTATGGTACAGTCAGTGACAAACCAGTAAAGAGTTAGTTGTGTGAGTCAGTATGTCATTTAGTGCAGTGTGAGTGTGTATGTGTGTTTGTGCGGTGTGTGTGCGCGCGTGCATGTGCGTATGTACCCATGTGTGTATCCATATCTGTGTGTATCCATCTGTATTAGCATAGAGAGGTGTGTGTCTGCATGCCTGTGAGGAGGGAATCAGCAAGGCCTCAAGACAGTCTGTGTGTGTGCATGTGTGTCTGTGTTTTTGTGTGTGTGTGTGTGTGTGTGTGTTGTCAATTGCGTCTGTGCCTCTATGCATGAATGAGTGTGAGTGTGCATCCATGCTGTGCTCTCCCCAGTGAGTACTTACAGCGTCTAAGGGAAGCCGTTTCAGAACCTTGTACTGCTTCTTTGGCTCTAATTTGTAGATGTGCTTGTCTGTGACGAGCAAGCCGCGGTCTGTGCTTTTGTTGAATCTATTCACCTGAGAGCGGAGGGAAAGAGAGAAAGAGAAGATAAAGCCTCACATTTGTTCAACGGTAATTTCCTATTTTCAGGATCGTTTGGGTTTTCACCGCTCTCTATTCAAAAAGAGATTTTTCTTGCGAAGCGCCAAACAAGCAACACATACAAAAAAAAAAGAATGGTGAGACAAATGCTCTATTGGATCTGTGGAGGTTTTTTTTGTGCACAATATCATATCAAGTCCACATATCCTCGAATATACTTTGGCTAAAGCAGCACCCAGAATTTAGTGGAAACCTCCTCTCTAAAATCCCTGATAAGGAAAATATGGCCATTATTATCCTGTGCTGCAGTAAAGTGATAAGAGCAAGTTCAGCACAAGGTAAAATAAAGCACAGGGCTTGAGTTTACTCGATTTCAACTGATTCAAGCTAATTAAAAAAATTAAATTGAAAATCTTAGAGGTTAAGAAGACTTTCGGAATAAATTAAAATGATTCCTATTATGATTAATCTTCTGATTTTTTGACTTCAACCCGGTTCCATTCTTGTAGGGCCGTATTCATTGTTACAGCAAGTCATCTTGAAAAGATAAGCTGATACAAAAGCTTTAAGAGAAACTGTGAGGAGGTTGGGAAGAGGAAGAGAGGGAGCGAGAAAAACAACCCAGAGCTAAACGACAACACAAGAGACAGAAACTCCTTGTGGCTACAAACACACATTACAATTCAGACGTACCTTCCTGCAGAAGCCGGAGAAGAGGACCTGCCCGTACTGGTCTTTGTTCCTCAGCTCCTTGGAAACCCTGATGAAGCCGGAGCTGGTCTGAGGACAGTCCCTCACCTGTGCAAATCAAAGGCCCGGGTTACATAAAGCTGACTATCGCCACCAGCTACAGATGGGATGGGATTGTATCTCCTCATTAGTCATAAAAACTCCCCATAACCTCTCTCAGGCTCTTTCAAGCCTTTTTATCGCTCCGATTCCATAAGCAGCAGATCAAAGCCGGGCGCCCCGGGCGGCTGTTACCAGACACGGGCTTTGACGTGCCGTCGCACAGCGAGCAGGGGCGCTGATACTGGAGCCCAACTCCTTGATGAGAAATACAGTGGCGGCGAGAGAAGGAAATCTAAAACTGTGTAGAGCAAGACTCCGATAGAGGGGGACGATCATGAAAGTGAAGGGTCGATAAGGTCAGATGGTGTGTAGAATAGTTGATCCAGAGAGACGGAGAGTAGACTAAGTTACAGCTAATTCACTTGTGCTGAATTTATGGGGCAAAAAAGTAAATAATCTCCTGTGACAGGTGCCCAAATAGCAAAGTGAAAAGTGTGAAAAGTGAGAGGTCTGCGCTCTCTCTCTCATTTCTAGCTAAGGCTGCACACTTAATTGAAAAAAATTGAAAATCGCAACATGAACTACTTCAATTTCCAAATTGCACAAGGCTGGAATTATTTTATCAGATTGGTTGCTGCTCAAAATGGCTAAACATGGTATTCTGGTGCTGAGCCCGATTTCTGGCCTATTAATTCAATTATACAGTAAAAAAATTGTCTTGTTTGCTGAAAAATCTAAAATATTGAAAAATCTGTGTCTGCATGCTGCATTGCAATTTATATCGCAATTGCAATATCCTGTCCTTATGAGTCCACACCCCAGTAAGATCCCTGTTCTCATTTTTAAGATCAGTGTGATGTAAAAATAAGTAATAAGTAAAAAGTGATTTTATTTTAGGTTTCTGAGAAAGTGGGGCAGAAGAGGATTAATTGATTTGAGTTCCAAGATTCATCTCAGAATTCTGACTTTAAACTCAGAATTCTGACAAGAATCTTGGAACTCAAATACATTTTTCACACGTGGCCCTAATCCTCTTCCGTAGGTACATTAACTGGTCTCTCTCTCTTTCTCCCTCTCTCTGTCTCTCTTCCTTTCTCTGCCCCCCTCCTCCTCCTCTCTGTATTCACTCTGTGTATCAGCTGTTAGACGCTTACATCCAAAGCGACTTAGTCCAAGCACAAGTCACGACTCAGCCCGGCTACATACCACATTGCACACATACATATCTATAGGATCAATGGGTCTATAGGTAAGTGGACTAATAATCACGTGCAGCCGGAGCCGGAAGCAGCTAAACGAGGCCCATGAGTCACGGGCCGTCTAACGAAGTAAAGGAGGGAGGGAGTCAGGGTCTGCAGCAGTCATGCTCACGGTCCCTCAAGGCGTCTTTCACGCCCGGAGCCACCAAACAACCTCAGATTAGCTGCTAAATGATCCGAGTGTGGGATTCATTAAAGAAGGACTGTGTTCACGAGCTCCGGCCTGCAGACTTTAGTCACACGGCTGCTGTTTACCGCGAGGCTCGTCACATGGACTGTAGAGTCTCGGGGCGATGGGCCATTCCCAGTGATGTCATCCTGCACACTGCAAGTCATCCGAGTCTCACTGTTGAAGTCTTATTTTTATTAAAACAAGTGAATAAATCCACTTGTTTCCAATGCCATTTTCTAGAAACAAGTCTCTTGAATCAAGGCAAAATAAGGCCGATCGCAAGTGTCAAGAAAATGACGCTTGATTGAAGAAAAAATCTATAAAAATTAAGATTTTGAGAGTCATTACTAGATCAATTCACTTATTATGATGGATATTCAAAAATTATAGCAAAGAAAATATATATGAAAATATACAAAAATATAGGAAAGAAAATTAAAAGCAACAGCATTCTAATTTTGAATAATAATTAATTACAGTGAAAAATGGCGATATTCAATCTCGCTGAAAATATCGCAATATTTGGAGGATATCGATAATATTGAATATCGGCCCAAGCCTACTAGTTACCACAACAAAGTAATCTGATTACCATTAGCTTCATGTGATACTCATAATTAACCAGCACTAGTCTTGTGTGAAGCATATTGCTACTGTGAAGAGTCACCAAAGGATTCATGGACTAATTCAACATGCTGTGCGGTAGACAAACATGGAAATACACGATGATAGAACACAAGGGTACAACGGCTCCACTTTGTTTGTGTTGTGTTCGTGTGCGAGTCTTACGTTGGCCAGATAGTCCCTCTCCCAGGCGCGGCTGACGCCCCAGACCTTCCTCTCCCCGCTCAGCGCGCCCAGAGCCGCCACTTTGGCCCGGACCTCCAGCATGTCGGACGGAGGGATGTTCTTCACGATCTGCCTCGCCCACCACCTGACACAAAGAGGGAAAACATGAGAGGAAACCGAGTGGGCGAAAAAAATAAAAAAAAAATACATCAAAGGTGCAACAGAAAAGTACAGTAGGAGGTTCGGCTTCGAGCTAAACCCTGTGAGGCTAAAAATAGACTTTATCTGCAGTGGCAAAACATATCCTGGTCAACCTCCACCTCCCCCAAACACAAACACAAACACAAACACACACACACACACACACACACACACACACTCTACCCAAAGCTTCATTCAAGTTATTCTGCAGTTGTTGTGGGTTTACTGAAGCTGAATTTGCACAAAGACAAAACAAAAAATCTGCCAATGGGGTGAAATAATTTGACTTGTTTTCAATGGAAATCAATTTGTTTCAAGAATTTTCTTAAATCAAATGTCATCTTCTTGATACTAGTGAAGCGATCTGCCTTATTCTACCTTGATTCAAGATAATGACACTTATTTATGGAAAATTTCTAAAACTGCACAGGAAAAAACAGGAATTATCTCCCTTTGCTGGCAGAATTTTTCACTTGTTTGAGGTAAAATAAGCTTTAAAAGCCCGAATATGACACTAAACGGCTTGCTGAGATGGATATTTTTGCAGTGTACAGGCTGTATTTTCTCTGAGTGCTAAGTACTGTGTTCTGACCTGCGGTGCAGCATGAATGTGATCTGGTGAAACTGGGCCAGAGCGGCGGGGGGCGCGGGCCACTCCACGCTCTTGCCATAGTCGGCCATCGTGCGCACATTAGCGAACCTCCGCTCCACCTCCCAGAAGTGGGCCTTGACCTTGTAGCGCTTGTAGCAGCCCATGATGGTGTAGATGGCCCTCATGCGGCGGCACCGCATCCGAGCCAGAGCCCCGCGCCACACCTATAGGGGTCGAGGTCCAGAAAGAGACTTAGAAAGAGACGGACGCACCGTATAAAAGACGGCAAGCGAGAGGGGCAAAAGTGAAACGAGAACAGTGCAGGAGAGGAGAAAGGTGTCAGCGGAGTCTTGTGTGCAGAAACAAGACCGGGAGAGACTCCCGCTGAGTGGGAGACAAACTTGTGCTCCAGTTAAAGAACCAGACCTCACTGCAGAGTCACCGAAACTGGGTCACAGCAAAGAGAAAGAGAAAGAGCAGGGTATTTCATGGAGCTAGTGAAATAATTGATTTTAATGTAACTGTGCTCTGATCTCATTAATTATCCCAATTATTGTTACAGCAAATTGGGATTCAGGCTGGCAGATGAATTACAGTCTCCAACGTAACTAGCAGCCAGATATTCATGAGTCTGAGTGCAAGCTAGTCTCTTCACTTTGAAATCCAGAAGCCTACATGTGACACTGGTGAAGACGATGATGATGTGGGTGATTAGTGCTATTCCCAGGCTAATTAGCATCCAAGCTGTCCAAGACATTAAATTAGGTCTCCTTGTCAATGCATTGGGTTGACAGATCAATACATCCTCATTCACATACAAGCATGGTTTCATTGTCTAAAACAAATTCAACATTCAAAAATGACAATCTCTTAAACTGCAAGTTGAGCAGAGGGTGAAAAGTTCAAGTGATTATGACGATGATGATGATGGCCAATGATGAAAGCGATATTGCTAATAGCTCTCTTGACACCGGCTCTACTTCCAAACAAGTTTTTCTTGTACTTCATTGGCTGTTTAACTCTGTCTGACAAATTGTAATTGCCTGAAAAGTAAGATTGCGTTGTTTTAAGTGACAAAGGAGCCCTTTTTGACAGAAAGAAGTGTTGAAGAGTGAAGATGAAGTGTGATGATGTTATGTTTCTTTGTTTCCAAATATTTCACAGTCCAGACCAGAGTCTATTTTTTGCCAAATCACTCAGTCAAAGTCAAATGAGTCCTTGCAATAATAGAAACTTTGTCCTACATGTAATAATTTGTTTCTTAACATATTCAAACATATTCAAATCCTGAATATTGGGTGCAGAACTGATTAAAAACAATCAAACTATATTGCATTGTAGTTCATTTTTAACTCTCGACCTTGTTTTCACACTCAGTGGTGGCCTCCTCCCCCCCCAAGTTAAAAAGTCCTAGGTACACCACTGCTTCCAAAGCCGCCACACCTTCGGGACGGCTTACCTTCTGCAGGAAAAGCACCAGGATGGGGATGAGAGCGGCCCTTTCCTGCTCCAGGGTGAAGAGGGACCGGGGCGTTCGGACAAACAGCTTGTTGAGCCCGTAGGCCACGTCGTCCTGGAAACCGTGCTGGGTGACGATGGCCTCCACAGCCTCCCTGTCCGTGGCCATCAGGTGGTTCGGCCAGGTGTACTCACACGTCATTTTATACCTTAAGTAAGTACAGGAGGAGGGAGAAGGATCAGGGCTCATGATGACATCACTGTGTACTGTTCAGTATCATTTTTTCCTAATGATATGAAGTATGTGTGTGTGTGTGTAAGTGTTACATAAGGGTGGAAGTAACTAATTACAATTACTCGTTACTGTAATTAAGTCGCTTTTTCATGTAACTGTACTTAAAACAGTAATTTTACTTTTAAATTAGCTACTTTTTACTTTTACTTAAGTAGATTTTTACATCAGTAATTTCAACTCTACTCAAGTAAAACTTCAGCAAAGTAGCAATAATCCTACTTGAGTATAATACTTTGGTACTTTTTCCACCCCGGTGTTATGCTGAGCTGATAAAGCAGTAGACAGAGAAAAGACTCTTTTTCTCAACTTTTTCACAGAGGTGCGAACCAGTGAAAGAGCTGAAATCCTGCAAAAGCCTTGCCTCACTCAGTATATTTGACTGAGAACATCAGTAGGGCGAGAGCTTGTTCCTCCTTACCGCTGCAGAAAGCGTGCGTACGGCTGTCGGTAGGCAAAGCCGGCCCTGCGCACCCTGACGTTCTCCAGCAGGCCCAGGTAGGCCACCTGGTGCTGGCAGCGGGCGTCATCAAACAGCACCGGGGACTTCATCTCATTAGGCTTTACGCATCTCACATAGTACGGCTCCTGAAAGACAAGATGGAAGAGTTACAGGTAACACTTCAGTCGGTAATGGCTTTATCCCAGTGTTGTTGACACTTCAGCAAGACACTGAACCCCTGCCAGCTCCAGGATCCCTGTTTTATACACAGCAAATTCATATACACAATACACAATAATACTGCATTAGTACTTCATGAAAATCTCCCTCGTACATAAGGATGTAATGAAACAATGAAGTACTGACAGTATTATTGTGTACTTCCAATACTTTTCCATAGGTTTACACAGTATTGTGTGTTTGATGTGAGATGTTTTAATAAGCCTCTTGTTTTTTATCACCTGCACAAATTAGTCCTTTGCTCTCTTTTTGTGCGCTTTAATAATTTTTATCACTGTTTTTATCGCTGCTGTGTTCAGTCACTGTTCAAATAAACTAAGCTGAGCTTGTAAACAGTGACAGATAGAGCTCAGCCAAGCTGCAAAACTGCCAAATCGAGTTCATCGACCTTAATCAGACTTGCAAAATATTTCAGCACCAGCTACAGTGAGCAGCTGTGTTTCGCAATAGATCCAGCAAATCAATTTATTAACAGCACATTTAACTGCACATTAAAACTTCGAAGACGATAAAGCCTCCCTGCGCTGAGTTATGATTGGACGCCTGCAGCTTGACTGGATCTCTTAGGGACACATTTCCCTGTCAGAGAACAGAGACTGCTGTGCTTTCACTGTCTCTCACTCTCTGTCCCTGAAAGATGAACAAGGCAGAACAAAGTGAGCACTCTCTGAGCGCTCGCCGACACCGCCGTCCATCATGTCAGTGATGCATCGTGTGCATGAGCGCCCCCGGTTTTAACTCAGTTCAGCAGAGATTTAAGAAAAGAGGCAGGTGTGGAGGGGCCACTGAGGCGGTCAGACTGGGCTCAGGTGAGGAAAGCATCCGCTCCTTCAACGTGACCTGAAAAAAAAAAAAACGATCGCCTGGGGAGTTTCCTTTCACTTCACCTCAGCCGCACCGAGACACAACAACAGCAGGCCGTCCCAAAATAACAGCAGGAAATGTCAGACTTCAGTCAGTGAGCTGAGACCAGGAGAGGTGAGCAGCGCACTTTGTTGTGCGCCCGCCCCCTCCGCTCCAAACGCAGCCAGACAGGATGGGGATTAGCGACCTACAAAAACTGTTGCTCTCTGACACAAAAACAGCACATCGTTATGCATGCATGTTCCTGCTGGACGGCTACATGCTTTCACTCGGTCATAATCCGCAGCTGGTTTGTCAGCACAGCGGCCCTTCCTTCCAAAACACAGACACATCAGCCGGCTCAGAATAGCCTGTGACTCAGATCGGCGTTACAGGGACCAGAGCGGCTCTTTCTGGTGCGCAGCGTCTTCCGGATGATGACAGGAAAGTAAACCAAAGGGAAGATCTAGGTCAATGCTAAATACTAAGCCTGACACAGAAAAAATACAAACAAAGGAGGCAGCCTCAAGTGTCCTTGATTTGACACACGTTGCCTGGCAACAGGCTTTGGTGTGATTCTCCTTCCCAAACTTTTAGAGGTGGAAAACAAAAAAAAAAAACAGATCAGAGCTATTACGAACAAACTTTTTTTCAAAGACATCGCTGTAATTGACTTTGTACCGTATCCTATCAGAATTAGAGAATACACAATGAATGCAAATGATGGTAATTGCTATAATCAGTCTGAAAATTGCAAATGACATCCACAGATTCCCTCGGGGGGTTAAAGAGGGGAAGGGACCGAGATGTGAGCTGTGAGCAGAAACCACTGACCTTGCAGGCCAGTTTGTCCACCAGGGCCACGATGGAGTTCTTGAAGAGCGTGGCGGCGGTCAGGGGGCGCTTGGTGACTTCTGTGATGCTCAGCTGACCATCTGGCCACATCTCCTTCAGGACCGGGTTGGCACTACGAGAGAGAGAGAGAGAGAGGGAGAGAGGGAGAGAGAGAGGAGGCAGATGAAAAGCATGAAGGAGGGCAGAGAGCGAAGAGAGGACATCGTTAACTAGGGTAGCAGAGGAGTGAGGGGGGGGAAACAAGGTGATTGCAAACTCATTTTTACACTTAACCCAGTTGCAGAACTGTCATCGTGACGGAAAAAACTGTCGGTGAAGACTGCGTTTGGCACCTGTTGTACATGAGACGCTTGAAATCTTGGAAAAGCAGGTCCTTGTTTTTGTCCAAAAAGCCCTCGACAGAATATCTGTAACAGAGAGACGGAGAGAGAGAAAGTGAGCGGGGAGGGAGAGCGAGAGAGTGACCAAAAGTAGTTCGAAGTAAGGGCGGGGGGGAAGCACTCAGGTGAAGGCAAGAAAAGAGTCTAAATGCTAAAAATAAAGAAGTTACACAGTCAGACAGTAAGTAACACAGCTTGTAAGTGTGTGTCACCTCATCTTTACCCCTTAACCAACAACTGTCTACACTTCAGCTCCATCAGTCCCTTTTCCACACACAGCTCTTCCAATCCAAATGTGTCACAAAGTCCTGAGGCGGAGGATTAGAATAACGGTCACGCTGCTTAGTTGATTTACAAATTAGGCACACGGACAAATTCCCCGCGGCTCACGTTTGGAAAAAAAAACCAAAAAAACGAAACTGTCTCCTGACTACATTGTCAGCGTTCCTTCAGACTAACAGCTGTTGGTTTTGGTGAGGCGTCGGTAGAAGGGCATGTTTTTATAAACCATTCAACCCTTTTGGGCTACAGGAGGACACATGAGGTGAGAAGTAAATCATCCCTCGCTCTTCTTCTACCTTTTTTTCTCACTTGCACATCATCAACGCATATTTAATGCAAGCTTTACAGTGTACACTTTGCAAAATGTGCATAATCTACGCACACAACGTACATGCATGCATCCTTTTTTATAGGATGCACAAAATTATCCGCAGAAATGATGCATACTTTAGCACTCTCTTTCACACACACATTCCACGCACTCATTTACATACTCTCTTTCTCTCTCTCTTTCACACACACACACACACACACACAAACAAAACAGACACACAAACAAACACGCAGCGTGTCACATGCATTCTGCATGGCGCTGTGACTGTGTCCTCGGCTGTCACATCTGGAGGCAAAGGAGAGAGGGTGCTGGGCATGACAGATGTGTCCCCTTGGCTCATGGGTGCCGAAAAACCACCTGACCAGATTCTGGGAAGCTCGCCGAAGAGAAACGGAGAGAGTGAGAGCAAGAGAGTGAGAGACAGAAAGAGAGAGAGAGAGAGAAAGAGAGAGAGAGAGCACAGAACACACAAGCACACACTGTCACAGCACAGCACACATTTACAAGGACAGCACAGTGCCGGACAGGACAGACAGGAGAGGACACACTGAGATAAAGGCAGCGGCTCTCCAGAGATTGGAGGATGATTTAGAGGAAGGTATATTTAAGTATGAGGGTCAAGGCTGGTGCAAGGGTAGGGTTTGCGTTATGCAAGGTGAAAGGTAGCAGCGTGCGGCGTTAGTATCGAGAGAGGCAGGTGGCAGGGAATGGGCAATTTCTCGCAATATAAAGTTGTATGGTAAGGGAATTCGATATATATCCTATGGCAGAGTTTACAAAGCATACGGCTGTTCAAAGTGCTGCATGTGCAGGTTGAAATACTGCGGGGAATTAAAGTGTGGCTGGCAAAGAGAGCCAGGTGAGGATTGCAGTGCAGAAGGGGGAGAGAAAACGGAACGAGGAAAGGGAAGGAAGGGAGGGAGGGAGGAGGAGGGAGCGAAGTAGGTCAAAGCCTGCGATAGTGGTGGTTTGGTTGAGGGGAGGGGAGGGGAGGGGGCAGAGGGTGGCTGGGACAGGGGTATATTTAGATAGACCGGGATAGGATAGGATGGGACGGGACGGGGTAAGACGGAGGGCAGTGTCACCGGGGAGGTGTGGGGACCTGACAGGGGGTGACAGCTCGGTCTGACGCGGCCCGGGGAGAAGCCGAGGCTGGGCGAGGCCGGGGCGAGGCGGGGTGACGGGGACGCAAAGTGACAGCGACGGCCATCTGTCACTGTCACACCGCTGCACGCTCTTATCCAGCCCGTCACGTTGGACGTTACGCTGACATGAAAGAGGCGCTCGGGGGAGGGAGGGAACACAGCGCAGTAATTGTGTGCAGGAGCGGTCCTCGGAGTCAGCGGCGGATGATTGCAGAGCTAGAGATTGCTCGGTGTTTCTGCGTGTGTTCGACACGGTGTTAGCCCGGATTTCCCCGAGTCAAACACCCTCAGTAAACCTCAGACTCCGGTTCTCCTTGATTACTGCTGCTGCTACATCTTGCCGAGCCAAAATAGTCTCATCAGCTGCCTCATTCCCTCCCTCCCTCCCCGTCCTGCTCCTTTTCTTGTTCCCTTGACATATTAACGTCCTTCCCCCCCCCCCTAGATTGAGGACAGTACACGTGAGCGGTGTGAATCTCGTGACACCCAAGCTGTGATGGGCGTCCAGCGGCCGGTGGGCCTCATCTGGACACCGTGCCGCTCGACTCCAGCCCCTTCATTAACTTCTCCCTGACAGACCAAGTGGATCAGTGGAGGAGTCGGAAATCGAAAACTGTGACCTCCAGTCAGTGATCATCATAAAGCAAACGACCACCGACATAAACAAAAAGCAATTATGCTTTCAGAGAGTATAAAAGCTAAAACGATCCTATTCTCATATGACATATATCAGTTTGATAGCACTAACTATGATGGATGCTATGAATTTATCTCATGAGGCGTGTCCTAGTGGCTTAGTTGGCTAATGTTACCATAGAAACGCAGCATCCTGGGTTCAAATCCCATCAGGTCAACTCCTCTCTGTCCCCCCTAGTCTCTCCTGTCTCTCTCTATTATGACTATCTAATGAAGGCAAACATGCCCAAAAAAGAATTAGCTTTTATCTCAATTCAGTTCAATTCAATTCAATTTGGCTTTACTGACATTACAAGAAAAAGTTATGTGTTGCCAAAGCATTCAGTGTGGGTCAATATTACTATAACTACATGCAATACAATCATCATTGTAGTATTTTAGTATATAAAGAACATATATACATACATACAGTATATACACAACAATCAACACAGCAAAATAAACCACAGTATAGCATGCTCCAGTGTCTTTGTCAGTTCAAACCATTTCTCTGATCATCTGACATACAAATTCAGCATAAACTTGTATGTTTTCTTGTATGTAATATTTTATATAAAGCTGTATACACAGGAATAGAATGAATAGAGCAGACACTTTCTGATGGGTCAAGGTAATTTCTTTTGGCACACTTCTATATGGCTACCATAGAATTTAGATGTCGTAGTCATGGCAAAGTTGAATTATGTCATCGCCGTAGTAACACATGACGTTCGCTGAGTCTAATGCACCAAATCGACGCTGATATCCATGAGAACATTATCAAACATTCTGTAACAGAACGTCTTAAGGTGAACCAATCAAATGACCGTTGAAGATTTGATTAGGTGTGGCTATTCTATTCATTCCAGTTCTATGGGTGTATATTGGCCTAAGAAGCTGAGTTAACTCTATTCTGCAAATGAAAACACACAATTTTAACCACAGACCTTTGCAAATGCCAAAAACACTTGTGTCTGGTATTGTTGGAAAGATTAACTTCTTATCTTTCATTTGAACTCAGATTTACATCTTTGATGAGAGCGAAGTGGTCACGGAAATTATCTTCCCTGTAGTAACCTGACAATTTTTTCCCATATTTTCCTAAACCATCACGCTCTTTCTGTGTCCTGTGACCTCTGGGAATATCATGGACAACGAATTTCAGCTGTGGGATACTTCTAGCATCATAATGCTTATAAATTGTCTTTCTGGGCTCATACCGTCATTATGCATTATGCATATATCATTAGAAAGACAATTTCACTGTTTTCAACTGTCACAAATAATATATTATCAGGCTGAATATTAACCAAAGTCTTTTGAGGGCAGTAAGGATAATTGTCAAAACGAATTTATGAATTTAGAACATTTTCTAGTCAATAAAGCCTTCATTTTTAGCACAAACGCTAACTATGCCACTGGAATGCCTCTATGAATAAACCCACTGCCAATGTCATAAATTGACCGCTCTTAATAGGATTATATGGCTTATGCTTCTTAACTCTACACAACAGCCTGTCACTTTTTCAGCCGCAGACGGTGACCCGGGCGGAGGCAGACGACTGTGATGAAGAGTGTAAATATGTGAGCGACTCACGTGACGTCTCCGGCGTAGTGGCGAATACGGAAGTGTCTCTGGAAGTCCATGGTCTTGTCAGTGGGGCTGAGCTGGAAAAGGGGAGAAAACACTGTTAGTGCAGAGTCAAAAGAGAAGAAGAAAAATTTCATGATTAAATGTTAATGACACACATCTTTGAGAGAAGGGAGCGATGAATGCCTTTTATCATTTCATATCATGGCTCAACAGGAAAGCATCTTATGATGGCTGAAACAACACTCAAGGGGAAACTCTGCTCTCTACTGACAGAAAGGTGGAACTGCACTGGAGCTATAAGGTTTAAAGTCACAATGAAATGAAAAATGACTTTTTCATCTCGTTAGATAATTCTCCATATCACAATATACACCTGTTAAACAAAAAATGCTCCAAAAACAAAACTATTTATTTTATGCAGTTTGTGCTTTTTGGAGTATTCACCCCCGAAAACCCATGGACACCATGGTGGCTGGAATTTATTCATTTTGAAGAATCAGGAATTTGTAACACCTCAAATTTATACACAAAGCATTTCACAGTGGATTGGGGTTTGTTATAGTGCAACCCTGCGTTACGTCCCAGCATTGTTTAAATCATAAATATGTTGAATTACAGAAGCAAGACGCCATCGAAATGCCGTTTCCTTGAGACTTTAAGAAATTCAACCCTTCACCCTACAAAGGAAAAAGCCAGTAACTTAAATTTTGGCTGAAAATGTCACTGATTTTGTCATTTTTGTTACTCATGGTTAAGTCACCACCTCCTACTAAGTCAACAAATCAGCACATTTGCAGAAATCTCTTTACAAAACTTAAATTTTTCCATGTTTATTAGTTTCACACTGAGCAATTACTGCACTCACATGCTTTTGTAGGGCAGCTTAAGTGTCTGAAGAAAGGAAGTGTTTAAAAAAGACCTCCAGAATGTTATCGACTATTGGTAAATTAAATAACAGTTGTTCATAGGATTTACAGGTTTTGGAAATGGCTGCGATGCTGAGAGAAAGGGTGAATCTGGACTGAGGCGGCGGCTGCTCTGACCTTGCGGGAGGTGTAGTGCGGGTGCTGGGCCAGCTTGGTGTTCATGCTCTCCAGGCAGACGGTGTCGGTGACTTTACCGACGCTGAGGCAAGCCTCGTCCAGAATGGAGATGATGCCTTTGTGGGGCTGATCCACCAGATCCACGATGATCTGGTTGTTGAAGTAGTCGATCTGAAAGTGAACAGTGTCATCGTTAGGCAACAAGGGAAGTGGATTGAAAAATGTTGTGTGTGCGTGTGTGTGTGTGTGTAAAAGAGAGAGCTCATATTCTGCCTCACCCATACTTGTGTGTGTGTGTGTGTGCATGTCAAGTCTCTGTGTGTCATGTCTGCATGTGTGTACGCATGTATGTGTGTGGGCGTGTTTAAGTGCACGTGTGTAGTGGGCTCACATGGTGCTTCACATGTATACTTTTGTGAGTAAATGTCATGTTTATGTGCGTGGGTGTGTGTCGGTGTGTGTGTGTATGCGTGCGTGTGTGTTTGCGGTTGAGCAAGAGAGAGAGTGTTCACATGGCACATTATGCATACATGTGTCATTGTGTGTGTGTGTGTGTGTGAGAGAGAGAGAGAGAGAGAGAGAGAGAGAGAGAGAGAGAGAGAGAGCACGAGTGAAAGAGAGTGTTCACAGGCTATTTCATGCATTATTGTTTGCGTGTGTGTGTGTGTGTGTGTGTGTGTGTGTGCGCTCTCACATGCTGCCAGGTGATGCCCTCTCTCTGGTATTCGTCTTGCTCCTGTCGAAGGATCAGCTCGATGAAGAGCTGCTGCAGCTTCTCGTTGCAGTAGTTAATGCAGAACTGTTCGAAACTGTCCGACAGCAGAGGAACAAACACTTGTCATCATCATCATCATCACTGACTGACCTTCATCCATTTAACTGAACAGATACTAGAGGCCAGATGCCAACCTGTTGTTGTCAAAGATCTCAAAGCCGTAGATATCCAGCACGCCAATGACTGTATTCTTCCCATGAAGCACTGGGTTGTAGTCTTTAACTTCAATGACGGTGTTGATGCGGCCTACAATCCAGCCGAAAAGTCTCTCATAGAGAGCCTGCAGCGCAAAAACAAGAGAGCGTGTAATAGAGCCAGAGATTAAGATAATGTGACAACTGTGAAAATTAGATACAAGAAAAGCAAGCGAGAGTGGCGATGTTAACATCGTTTACCTCATGGCAAGGCAATCTGCAGAGTGATTCATGTATTGATCGAGCACTTGGCTCGGCATACCGTGTAAATCACCCCAATTAGCTATTTCATCAAACACAAATTGGGTCGTATGCTGCAGTGATAAACACTGTGAGCAAACAGAGAGAGAGAGAGAGAGAGAGAGAGAGAGAGGGGGAGAGAGAGACCCGCACCTTGACGAAAGCGTCCCGCCCAAAGCAGGCGTCCTGCTCCGTGTGTCCCTTCTCGATGACCTCGCCGCCCCCGGTGGCCACGGTGCGGTACAGCAGGCTCTTACTGACGTTTTCGGGCTCTGTGGTCGTCAGCTCGGCGATGTGGTTCACCGTCTCCAGGCCCACGATCTGGACGTCCTCACCGTCACTCTCAAACTGGATGTTACCCTGGAGACAGGTCGGTCCAGCAGAGCGGGGAAAGTGTGAATCGTCATTGAACCTTGCACTCCTTACTATTGGTTGCTTTAATAATGTTGGTGATCTCAAGAACTGAAGCTTATTCTACTGCTGATGCAAAAAAAAATAAAAATAAAAAATATGAGATCAAAGAAGATACAGGCAAAAGGAACTATTCATTATCTATATCCATTTGACAGTTTCATATCATTTTAATCCCAAAAGCATATGCATTCACTTTTAACTCATTTTGAACCAATACGACTGGAACCTACCAGAAGAAGAATGGTGGCCAGGATCCTGTAAACTGAGTCAATCTCCTCTCTTGAGAAGCCGATCACTTCCAGCGCGCTCATCACCATTTTGTGGCTTGAGCGATCATTGTTGGACGTCTAAAGAAAGAGGGAGTTTGCACAAATAGTTTTAGCTTTAGGGATGAATCACAGTGTCCTATTTTATATATCCAGTTTGAGAGAAAATCACTACAACAAGTTGATCATTCAGTGTCTCTAAACTATAGAAGAAGTATCTGTAATCATTTTGTTAAAGGATAAGGCCGGTGTTTTTTAATGCATTGCTTACCGTCAACAGATCCTATGAAAATCACAAAATCAGCAATGATTTTGTTTTGCCAGCAAATCTCGTCCATGTAGCCGGTGCCCAATAAAGCCATGTCCCAGCAGCCATAGAACTCCATTGTATTAAAAAAACGATTAAAAACACGTCAAAGAGCCATGCTGTTGCTCTGGGCAACATATTGCATCATCGCGATGCACCGGGCCGGCCAAGTTTTTCTTCAAACAACTTAATAAGCCGGCTGTAAACACTTTTATGATCTCAGGAAAGCAGTTCCGTGGCACCGAAAATAGTCCCCGGCGTAATGAAGAATTTGTTCCCATTTGAATTTGGTAATAACTACAACAGCCTGACTTTTCGTGGTAACAGTTAGCGATTTTTAAAATGTAAACTATGTCTTTGTGAGCTGTATTTCAAGGTTTTTAGCTTACAATTGGAGCCAATGACTTCCGGGTTGAGGCTAAGAACAGTAAGTGGGAAGTCAGAAAGTAACGGGAGTAGAGCAAACGCATTGTTGATTTTGTGATTTTCATAGGATTTGTTGACGGTAAGCAATGCATTAAAAAACACCAGCCTTATCCTTTAAGTTAAAAAGTACAATAATTAATGTTAAATTCATGCAATCAATCATTTTGTAAGAGTAGATGTCATTTAATAGGAGTAGTACTTTTTCAAATAGCTCATTTTGGAATTAAACTCTAAAAAAATGAAAGGTGGTGAACTCACAGTTGACCCAGCTCCCTCCTTGGTGTACACATAAACAGCAGGGTCGTTCTGCAGGTGAAATGACTCCAGCATTTCAGCAGAGCCGCCACGCAATAACTGTGAAAACCCCACAGAGCATATAGGGGTTAGTTTTGTGCAAGAGAACCATAACGTCCAATTTAATCAAATCGATAAAGCTTTCAACTTTGCGTCAGTGTTTACCTGGTAGAAAGAGTGGAAGTTCCTCTCACCGTCTTGCTGCTGCACCACTCTAGACTTGAATGGGAAAACAGATTATGGTATTAAAGGATAAATCCATCCTTGGATAATGTTACACAGTTATATATCATCAATTTGTGACATTCAACGCTTTAGAGGAGTTATTTTGTGATAATTTGTTGTAATTTACTTTTCTGGTGTACCAACTTTCCCTCAACCTGCCTCGTCTTCTTCTACTTCAGTTAGCGATGTCCTACATTTCCCAGAATGCCTTTCAACAACCTCAAGAGAACGGGCCTGAACTTCAACTGTAGGATATAAGTGTATAGGCGGAGAGAGTAATAGCAACAGCGGCAGCAATAGCATTGTAAGAGCAAGACACCAAGTTTTTCCAGATGAGAAAAAGCAAGATCTAACACCAAAACCTGACATTTAATGTTGATGTTTTAGAGCACTGAACATTTTTCTGCTATCAAACTCCATTGTAGCTGTGCTGGAAATATCTTGAGTTAACGTCACGTCATCTACGCCTCGACAGTTATCCACAGAAATAAGAAAAATGGCCAGAAATGCAAGATGCATCGCCAACAGCTGTTTTTAAGTGTTAAAGTGTTTTAGGTTGTGTTTTTCCTTTAAAGCCCGCACTGAAAACAAACCCACTAAAGCAGCACCATTCTGGCCGCTGACAGAGGAAAAGGGATGAGGACGGGTCGGAGTCAGACTGCGGTTATTTCTGCTCTCTGAGAATGGATCATGGCACCATCGTTCACACCGGCTCCGAGTGCCAGACGGTTCTTTAACACTGAGGATAAATACAGCCGCATCATGTAGCCCCAGGTGAGCTATTCATTAACACCACTTCACGGGAACATCTATTCACGGACGCTCCCTCACACATCTTCTTCATCGCCTTCGTTAAACATTCATGCTCAGACGAAATGATGTCATCTAAAAACTACAAAATGAGCAGAACTTTTCAGGCCTCGCTATCTCCCAAAAGAGATCTTTGTTTGTGATGTTTTTTCTTTCTTTCTGGGACCCCTTGAAGTAGTCCGGCCTGCTGTCTGAACCCCCCCTCCCCCCTCTCTCGTCCTGCCTCTCTTCCTCTCACCTTCTCCAGCAGGTAGTTGTTGATGTGTCCCCCGGTGGGATCGCCGTTGAAGTTGAAGTTGATGTCCATGTACTTGCCGAAGCGGCTGGAGTTGTCGTTGCGATTTGTCTTGGCGTTCCCAAAGGCCTCCAGCACACAATTGGACTTTAGCAGCACATTCTTCACGCTGATTTATCACATGGCGGTAACCGTTGATGGAAACGTGTGGGGGAATATATGGCCATGGGGGGGGGGGGGGGGGTGAGAATAGAGAGAGAGGGGGGAAAAAAGATGTGAGATGATGTATGGTAACTCCCACAATCCAGCTATTGATTTGCGTTGGATTTGAGAGTCTGTATGTACATTTAATTTTGCAATATTGGGTCACTGAATCCTTATTACTCAGTCATACAGTTGAGCCTCATGTCTTCACTTAACCTACAGATCACAGTCTCTTCTCTTCATCACCTCATCAACTCACCTCTCCACCTCGGCCCTCTGGCTCGGGTTTGTGATGGCTGCAATGTACTGCATGATGTACTTGCTGGCCTCTGTCTTTCCTGCCCCACTTTCACCTGGAGAGCAAAACCACATATAGAAATCGCAAAGCTGATAAACGGAGGCTGATCAATTCCATGATAATCTCACATTCATTTCATGTGCAGAGAAAGTGAAGGTGGTATCTAAACTATGAATCTTCTTTACACAGTTTAAGCTCATTTTAATATCTAACTGGCACATGATGGATGTGGAAACAAGTCAGGAATAATATATAAAAACAAAATCTACTGGACTTAAAATGAAGATTTGAAGACATTTCACCACTCATCTGAGAGGCTTCATCAGTGTTTATATCTTTTATGGGCATCTTACTACCTGGATCACTACACTGATAAGTCAGAAATATATTTATAGTGCAGACAAAACATTCTCTGTGACAGTAGACTAAACATAAACACACTACTAAGTGTACAATCAAAGCCAAAGAACTGTACCAGTGTAATACTCTAGTATTGTCAGCATAGAAGTAGCAGCACTGACATTGGCATCATCACAGATGTGCAAAGTATGATTCGACCAATATGGGTTTTGAAGGCAGATACTTTTAGAGTGAGTCGCTAAGAGCCAATATTTTGTGTTGATATTCAATATTTTTATATTTGACCATTTTCATGCCAAAAAATTCCAAGTATTCAGTGTTTCCACCAGAGTGTTATTCTTGGAGTGGAAAAGCCTCTGAAGCAGCATTTAGATCATCATGGGACACTAAAACTGTGACTAATGAAATTCTTTTAGGGTTTGTCGCTCTTTAAGGCAGGGTGACCCACCCAAACATATTCAATGGCAGGGAAACTCTGGGATACATTAGGCCTTTCAATGACAAATTAATTTACAAAAAACATGACTGAATAATTAGATGAATAAATCATGTGCAAAGAAATTTACAGACTTTTTATGTAGCTGTGTTCAGGGACGAACCTCCATCTTATCAGCAGTGGACAACATGACTGACCGATAACTAATATTTAATGAGAGGCCAATATCGACCCAATATTTTGGTCTAATCCTAGTGCACAGTACACCTAGGCTGATATATCACAGAAGATGTATAAATGACAGATGTGCAAAATGGCTAAACTTTAAGACAGCAACCTAAACACTCCAAGAGATACTTGGAGGGTCAGAGAAATGTGAGATCCTGTCACATTTATCATCCTAATGCATCCATCACAAATTAAACTGACCCACACTGAGTATCAAAACCTGATACCCTATCTGAATCATATCAATTTGTCATACTAGTATTGAATTTAAGGCATCCGCAGTATTGAAGGGTAACAAAAAGCTGTTGGATGTTGGATTCTTGCAATTACAACTCAAGTTATCCTCTTGTTGCATTTATTCATACTCAGGAAATTAACTGAGTGTGGTTTCATTCTATTTAGCAAAATCAATATCATAATGAAATGTGCTTTCATTCAACAAAGAAAGGTATTGAAACTGACAGTGATTTTTAAAGTATCAGAACCGGTACCAGTATTGACATTTTTTTCAAATAGCATCAGGCTACACACACAAGAAATGTCACACTTGTTTATCAGGATTGCAGAACAGGAGATGCAGGTTCAGAGAGAGGAAGAGATGGACCTGATATGACGATGCAGGTGTCTTTGGCCCGTCTCTTCATGGCTTTATAGGCGGCATCAGAAACTGCGTAGAGGTGCGGCGGGTTTTCGTACAGCTCCCGCCCGCGGTACGCTTCAATGGCATCCTTCCCATACATGTCCATCTGTCTGTATGGGTTGACTGAGACCACGACCTCTCCGATGAAGGTGTAGATACGGCCCTTCTCAAACCTGCCCAGACACAAGACAGACACACAGACTGATGGACGATACCTGCTGTGATTCATGTAAAGTATGCGTGCATGTATGTATCAGGGTTGCCATTTTCCAACTTTTCCATAACTTCATGCCAAAGTTTCATGACTGTACTACTGCAGTGCGATTTAAAGCAACTTTTACAAATGCTGTGACGCTGACATTTTGTTTTGTTTGAGACGTAATTTGGAAAAATGTGACCAAAATTAGGCTAAAATGCAACTGGTCTGCACAATTTAAAATTTCATACGTTTTCCAAAGGTTTAATGATATTTTACACTTTTCCAAAACATGTCCAATTTTGGAAAACAAATTTTCAAATTCCATATCCTTTTCCAGGATTTTCATGACTGTGGGAACTTTGATGTATGTATGTATGTACATATGTATGTAGGTGTGTGTGTGTGTGCGTGTGTGTGTGTGTGTGTGTGTGTGTAAGGATGTATATAGACTATATGTATCAACGATTTAGTTCTCCACTCAGTGTCATTCTTGTTATCAGTGGTGGCTAACAGAAAAACTCACACCCACCAGTGTTAAAGAAATTTCCCCCTGAAACTGTCTCGACACCACCTGTGAAAACTCCCACCAGAGTAAAAAGTACCATTTCTCACAAAGAACACACACCTTTAAGCCAAAGACGACAGGAAGTGACACAAGTGTGTGTATCAAAAGCAGGAAGTGCAACCTTGTGGTTGGAGGGGAGTTGCTTGTTGCTTCCTCAGCCTTGTGTAACCTTGTTGGTTGACAAGAGGTTGGACAACACTGAAGTCTCCCTGAAGCTGATGGAGTTGCTGAATGCTCAGTGAAGTACCACTTACAATCAATTAAGTAGGCAACCATCTAATTGAGCACTAAGCATTGCAGGTTTTTCAGTTTTCAATTTTTTGTTTGACTTTATAGAGCAGTGGTTCTCAACGTGGGGCCCGGGGACCACCAGGGGTCCTTGAGGGGGTTCCAGGGGGTCGCCAGCAAATTGATAAATTGTTAAACTTCACCATTATTTAATTTACAAGATGTTAAGTCAATTAGAGAATGTAGAAGAATGACTATTTTGATCATAGTTTCACTGTTATATCTCTACTACAATACAGATAGTCATGGAATTCATATCTAACAATACAAATATTCTCCGATTTTGGTTCGAGAGACAAAATCTCATCAAATGGGGGTCTGTGGCTCTAATGTGGACTAAATTGATATGAAAAAGGTTGAGAATCACTGTTATAGAAAACCTGTGCAGAATATAAACTCTAAACTCTGTCAACCAACCACTTGCTAAGTGCCACTTAGCAGAGTCCAGGTGACACTAAAGCTGATGTAAACTGGAAGGAGAGAGAGAGCAAACCTCTGCCAACGCTGAACAATTTTCCAACTTACTGTTCCACCCAAAGGCATTGTTCCTATCACTTATATTTTAAGGTCCGTTTCATTTCTTGAGCCTGCAAACATCCCCTTCGGATTTGAAATCAAGTCTCTATCTCAGTTAGTTTCATTATTATGGCTAAAACTGACAATTGTCTAATAGCGGAAATCCCAGATCCGGATCACCACCAAAATCAAATCAATTGTTCGTTGGCCCAAAGCCTTTCTGTCCACTGACTTTCATGGAAATCCATTGATAAGTTTTGCGGATATCCTGCTGACAGACAGACAGACAGACAAACCAATAGGGGCGAAAACATAACCTTCTTGGTGGTAGCGACTACCTGCCAACATTAACAAGAAATGGAAAGAATGCAAATGCAAAAAAGAGAAATGCAAACACAGAAATTTGCCTGAGGTCACAGGTAGATAAGGAAAAACTATAGCCGATGACGAAGGTATAGTATCCAAACGGCAGCACGAAGCTTTGTTTTTAGTGAACACACTTGCTTGCCCAAAGTTTTCCAACAGGCAAGTCTGATCAAGCTCTGGGATCAAACTCTAGTTACCTACTGCATGCTTTGCCAACCCATGCAATAACAAAACACAGCAGCTATGCGAGGAGTGATGCAAAAAAGTTCATTTGGAGCCATCTGCTGCGCTACGTCAGCTGAGAGAGTGCGAATCGTTTTCACATCCTCTAAATCTAGAACATGTGTAACTTTGCTTGGTATTTTCAGTGTCCGTCTGCCTCCACTGATCCCTCATCATCAAGACTGCCGTGGAAAAACCTGACATTTGGCTGTGTGATTTATCACAGTCTGAAGCGAGGACATGACGGCCCTCTGAAAGACACGGAGGAAGTGAGACTGTCCAAAATAGAATAGAGAGACGGTTGATTCATTCAAACACCGTCTCGAAAAGAAAAAACAAACACCACGAAAGGGCAAAGTAACGGATAACAAGTTTGTCAGTTTAAGGGAGACTAACTGGATTACTGGTATGGTGGCATATCCTTGATTTGCTCCATCCACAAAAGTGACAGCCAGTGTCTATGGTGATGATCGAATCGACCACAAGTTAATATCCGAACCCCGAGGGCGGGCGGGAAAGTGTGGGCAAGAAATGACTCATCTTTTGCTTACTTCTCTCTCATTTCTCCCCATTGCTTCATTTTAACTTCCTCACTTGGGTTCTTGGCAGAGGAGATGAACTAGTCAAGAGTGGCATAATGTCAAATCTGCTATGAACTGTAAGAGTTTCATCATTTTCACAACTTTCTCAGTCTCAGAGCAAACCATAGAAACAGTAATTATACATTATACACCTTTATTTCCCTTCATTTCACAGTAAGTTGCCACCTAAGCGGAGAAATAGCACAAAGACCTACAAGAGTTTGCCCTTGTTTTTCAGGTGTGCGTGCAGCGTTTCCCTCTGACACCCGGCTGCTTCCCTTCCCTTCCTCCTCTCTACCGGCGTCTCGGGCCTTACCTCAATTTCAAATTTTCCATAAACTGCTCCATCGTCACTTCATCCAGGAGCACAAAGTCCGACTTCCCAAACTCCAGGCCCTCCAGCTCCGCCATCCTTACACACAGATCTGTACTCTCTCACACACACACACACACAAAAACAGGCAGCCAAGACGCAGAGGAATGAAAGCAACTCAAGAGAAGAAGAAAGAGAAGTATGGTTGACTTCTGGGGCCCCGGTAGTAGCAGGCAGGCAGTGTGTGTGTGTGTGTGTGTGTGTGTGTGTGTAAGTGCTGTGGGTGTGGCGTAACTGTGTTCTTCTGTGGATTTCTAGGGTGTGCTTAGTCAAGTCACAGAAGAGCTGCGGTCGGCATGCCACGGCACGTCATCCTGTCAGTCAGCTTGTGTGTGTGTGTGTGTGTGTGTGTGTGCGCGTGCGCGCTCGTGCACGTCTGTATAAATAGCAAGGAGCTATCATTAAAAGCGCACACACCACATCTGCATCCTCCTCTTTCCTGCCACAGGGCCTCGCGTCTCTGAATGAGAACAAGACTGAGAGAGGTTCATCATCACACCATCATTTTACTTTCCCTCCTTCAGCCTCCCCTCTTTCTGTGCATGTTCTCTATCTTTTCTCCTTAAGAATAACAGGAATTTCACATTATGGCTGCTAAAGGCGGGGCTGACACGCTGTTAACCTTGTAAATTTGGGGAAGAAAATGCCTCCTTATCTCCTGGGAAACATCATGGCATTTCCTTTCTTAGCTTGGCATCGGGCATACATCATTTCCCTGAGGGGTTTTTTGCCCTTAACTAGAGGGTTTGAACCAAGCTGCAGCCGGAGATTATCGGATGCTGGAGTGAGAGGGTTTGCTGTGTAAAATAAAAGATAAGAAGTGTTGGTGTGTGTGTGTGATCAAGCTCGGACGTGCGGTGGTCGTACGGGAACGAGAATGGAGAATGCTGACTAATACGCAGACAGTGGAAATAAAGCTGACTGTTGGTGATTTCCAACTCTAACTTGACCGTTCAGTCCCGTGGATGAACTCTGTCTTGTGGTTGGAGAGTTTCCGATTCCAGCATTTTCTGCGCCGGGTTCCCTCTACGTCCGTAACACCTCTCAGCGTTCCCCCCCAAGTCTGAATGAAGAGGGGAAAACGGCAGCTTGACCTCTTTGTCTCCATCATCGTCGTGGGCCGTCCTCCAACACGTTTCAGCAGCATGTGTGGGCTTATCTTTCCCAGCACAGCTCGAAACATGACTCAGATGGGTTTTTCCATGACAAAATCCAGGCCTGCGCCGTTTCTGTTTTATATATATAGACAATTGTGATGAGGACAGGCTGCTGCTTTGTATGAAAACCTTGAAAAAGTTTTAAGTTCCATTCAAAAACTAGGAGACATTCAGAGAGGGCAAACCTCCGCCAACGCTAAACAGTTCTCTCTCGACATACTGTTACTTTCAAAGACATTGTTCCTATCACTTAGATTTCAAGTTTAATTGATTTCTTGACCCTGCAGACATGCCCCTAACATTTGGAATCAAGTCTTTTGAGTATTATGGTTATGGATAAAAAAAGATTTTAATCTAATGGCAGAAATCTTAGATCCAGATCAGAACCAAAATCGAATCAATTGTTCCATCTGTCCACCAAATTTCATGAAAATCCATTTATAGTTTTTCGAGATATCCTGCTGACAGAGTTATTACTATAGTCATAACTACAGTCATTTGAGCACCTATTTGCGTGGTTTTCTTACAACTTACATTTGGTTACGAATTGATTAGGAATTGGTTTGAGTCAAGGGATTTCACCACCGGGCCGCAGAAGTTTTTATTGTTCAAAAATGCAGTGCAGCAGCAGTTGTCTCTGCGTTTGACAAAAACCTCCCTAGAGCATCAGGCAGGTTATTTTCACGGGTGGTAATCTAAAATGTCTAAAGCGCTTTCCTGTGCGATGTACTGATACCACAAACTTGCTCCACCTATGCTCTCGTTTCCATGACGACCGTATCCACTCAAATATACACTGAATAGCGTTGGCTATTGTCTTAGAAGTCTTACTGTAACTACACTGCGCTGGTTCTTCACTGATCCTAATCGGCCATCATCACTTCCTCTCTCAGCATGAGTTCACCAGACAGCGACATCACTTCCTTTGAAGGGGGGGGGGGGGGGGGGGGGGCAGCTCGCACTTCCTCTCCCATCTGTTTCTGTCTCCATCTAGATGCTGCATTCAGGTGTTACAGAAACAGTATTAAAACAGAATTTTCCTGGCATTAAAGTAGACTTAAAATGCCTTCTGATGCAAAGTAACAGGAAGAACATGAGATATATGTGGAGATATTAAAAAAAAAAAAAAAGAGCCAGAATCCTCATTATCCCATTTAATTAACACCCAAAAATCCTCACCGGACACTATTGAAATCACCCAGTGATTTGTTTATGTTTTATTGTTAATGTAGTGCTTGTTTAAAGGCCATGTACAACAAATCCATTTTTCCACTTGCATATGTTACAAATACATTTTAGGCATTTAGCTGATGCTCAAATCCAGAGTGACTTACAATGAGTGCAACAGTAGTATATTGTGCTTAAATTTCCAGTTTCTGACATTACAGGCAGTAAGGAGTGCAAGGGTGAGTCATAGGAGAGAGAAGAGAGGTAGAAAGGATTGTTTTGTTTTTTTATTTCAGTCAAGGATGTAAAACTTTAGAGAAAAAGAGAAAAGGGATATATGGAAGGAGGGGATGTGATATAATCTTTTGTTTGATTAGTCATGTCTTGTAAAGGTTATTGCTGAGTATAATCACTAAAACATCAGTGGAGTACAACGGCAGAATCAAAGTGAGAATATTGCACCACATTTACATTCATCCATCTGACTCAACGATCAAAATTGTATACTCAAACAATCGGCATCTGTTTAAAAGCTCTGAATTTTAAATAAATATTCAACCTTAGGGCAGTGAAGAACGGCATGTCATTACATATTCAACCGTAACTTTATTTGACACACTAGATGATCAAGAAATATATAAATGTAATAAATGTAAACAAGGCATGTTCCAGTGCTGTTTACCTTCATGGACAATTAAGACTCACTCTTCACTTTTTTGGACTTTTCTTTAGCTTCTGCTTTATTTCTTTTGGGCTTATGCTTTGCAGGAATTTCTTCAGTGATCTAGGAGCCTGTTTGTTTTCCTTCACAAGCCTCTGGTCTTCAGCCTTTTCTACCGAGACTTTTCCACGGGACTCAGAGAAGCTTCGTCTCCCAAGAGCTTTGCCTTGTTTCGGACGAGCTCCAGCTCCCTGCTCAGCTTCAGCACCTTCCCCTTTATCATCCCGGTACCTGGACGGAGAGTAACCTCTGGCACCAGCAGGAGGAGCTCTTTCTGCGCCGTCCTTTGTTTTGATTTTGGACATGGAGCTACTCCTCCACTTGGGGCCTCTGCCCATTGTCCTTCCCGTCCGTTCGAATGCCGGCTGGTCGACCGTCTTCCCCAAAAGCCTCTGCTTTAACTCGTAGCTGTCAGCGGATGGCCCTATGAGGCGAACTGTCCCATTCACCTGACTGATGAGCACTAAACCATAAATATCTTTGTATTTCTGAATTCTTTTAGCGAGATCCACCTGCCTGTTATGATCGATGTCCGCCAGAGTGATTTCCTGTGTGCGTAGTGTTTTATCGAGATCATTCAGAATGCTCTGCAGTTTCCCCATGGCATTATTTGCGCTCTTCCCCAATAAGGTGACATTGGTTAAACCGGGGGCCAAGTCTAACACCTCCAGTTCAACTTTATGGCTGTCTAGGATGACATCGATGTCCTTTTTCCTGAAGCACTGGGCATAATTCAGCACATCTGCGTCAGCGGTGAAGGACTCGCCTCTGGACCTGGCAGAGGGGAGGAGGTTTCGTCTCGGAGACTGAGGAGCTCCATACTCCGGAGAGCCTGACGCCCTCGACGAGGAGCTGGTGGGGGAAGATGGAGACGCAAATGAAAGCTCGTCTTGAGATACAAAGCGGCGTCTGCTACCGTCCGGCCTCGAGCTGCCGTTGGTGTAGTTTTTGGGTACGGCTCCAGAGGAGAGAATCCGAGTCTGGGTCTGTGAGTTGAGCAGCGCCTCCAGACGGGCCTTCACAGCTCTGAGCTTCGTGAACGAACCCTTGACACGCACCTGATCTTTGTGCTGCTCGGTCACCACAAAGCCATGAGAGCCGAGGAGTCGATGCACCTCTGCCTTATCGAGGAATTTGCTCAAATGTAGAGTTGCCTCCACTGGTAAATCCACCTGAGACTAAAACAAACAAACACAAACCAGCAGAGAGAGACACAAAGACAGCAAGCACACACACACACACACACACAATTCTTATGAGTAACTGATTAATCAGACCAAAGATCATTTTGGATAAGTATAATTGCACCAATGTACAATTACCTTTGGACTGTCAGCTGCTTTAACTGTTAAAGGAAATTGTCGGTTATCCACCTCCAACACATGAGATCTCTGTAAGATGCGAGCAGCGACTGTGGGAGGAAACACACTGATGTTAGGATCTGTGTACAAGTTAACACCAATCACTTTGATCCATTTATCCTCTGTTCAGATGGCCAAGCTTGTAAGACAGAATCTCTATTGGATAAAGCTCAACCAGGGATGTAGTGGAGGGTAAACCCATCTATACTCAACTTACACAACTTTTAAATTGTTGAATGTCATGTCAATTCACAGAATATATCATAGTAAGTAGTATTAAACTGATAGGGTCTGGCAGGGCCTTTAAAAGGGGCAATAAGTAACTAGGGCTGCAACTAACAATTATTTTTATTATTGATTCATCTATTTATTATTTTTTTTGATTCATCGATTAATCATTTAGTCTATAAAATGTCAAAGATAATGACAAATGCCCATCTCAAGTTACCAGAGCTCAAAGTGATTCTTAAAATTTCTTCCTCAGTCTGACCAGCAGCCAAAAAAACCCCAAAGTTTTCATTTTCTAATGATATGAAACAGAAATGCAGCACATTTGTGAAGCTGTACCCAGACAATGTTTGGTATTTTCACTTGATAAATGACTAAAACGATTAAGTGATTATCAAAATTATAATCAATTTAATTTTCGACTAATCGTTTCAGCACTAATTTGTACTGCCCCATAACACAAAATGAGCGTAATATATCTGCAGGGGGTTGATAGGGAACAGTGACTCAGACTGTTTTGGGACAAGGATCGACTGAACAAGAGGAACTGGAACTACTAGCTGATTACAGTGGAGTTATGTTTCGTTTTTGGGGGACGTGGGAGAGCTGAGTTTTCCTCCAGCGCCACTAAAGTTGTCAGTCGCGTGGGAAGCATGAACACCAAGGTGCATGAAGCATGAAGCGTGAAGCAGCCTTTACTCAGCTCTATTGTGGAAATGTGATTTTACTGTTTGTGTCAACTAGTCACTCAGAGACTTGTGTAGGAGATCTGTTGTTGCAATTCATGCTGGTCACCAATAGAGGTCGATAAAGGCCACAGATTACTTAAAGCCCCTTTAGAGGTGTGTGGAAAAAAATAAAAACATGAATCAATGCTTTCCTGAAAATATAATTACTTTTTGTATATTTGTATATTTTGATGGTCGTTTATCAGCTGTTTGTTCACCACTACATCTGTACAAAGTGAGTTATTTGCTCCATGACTCACCCTCCGGCTCCTCAAATATGACGAAGGCCTGTCCGGGCCGGCGGGACGGGTACAGCACCCGGAGCACCTCTCCTCCTCCGTGCCGGGGCCGCAGGAAATGAATGAGCAGTTTATCGACCGTCCTGTCAGCCGGGAAAACATCTGGGACTCCAGAAACCTCGATCCTGCATCCCTGATTCTCCATAGTCACGTTGGTGTCGGGAGCACTGACAGCGAGAGTAAACACACAGTAAAGTTTTGTGTTTTATGGCATTTCTTCATCAGATATATATATATATTCCTGTAGGATATTACATATTGTAGATTTGCTGCACATCTGGAGTATCCTAAAACGTATTATTATTATTATTATATGGGATCCTAGTAGTCTACTTTTTGCACGAATCTGAAGCTCACAGTCGAAAGTTATCGAAAGTGAAAGTATCCCGTTTTAGATTTTATAAACAAGTTGCTGCTCGTACCCAAACGCACCATTTGTATTCAATTTAAAAGCAATTTAAAATTATAGCCTCAGTAATGAAAGCAGTGATATCAGTTCGAAACGGTTTAGAGATATGAAATACTACTATTGAGTAAAGCAAAAGTTTTGTTCTAATATGAATTATCCCACGCACAAAACAGTTTAGAGTTAAAGCAGAATCCGTAGGTTTCCATTACACCTTCATACAGATATAAGTTTATAATAGAAGCAAAATCATAGCCAAAGTCTCAGTTAGGATATGTAACTTACTTAATAGCCTACTTGCTTGATTTTTTCTTTCCTGGTTTGACTCCCATAGTCTTATCGGTGTAAAGGATAAAACCGAAAGTGAATGTTAAGCGCTGCAGGACTGCTCTGTTCAGCCTGACGGGAAACTTCATGACTTTTCATGATCATAACGTGATCAAAGTTTTCACCTTAACCTAAAAAATTAAATTTCTTCTTGACATGTTTGTGCTTTTTTTTCCCCAACAGAGTTTTTAGTCTGTGGTGGCTTTCTGTCCGCAACAAAAAATCTGAAGTGCAAAAAGGGTCAGGAGGCGCTGATAGTGATTTGTCATTCTCTCCATTTATCAATCACCATCCATCTACTGTATCAATTTAAGTATGGATATACAAATGGAGCAATAGTGATGAATGACCTAGATGGACTGATCGATCAATGAATTGGTTGACTGATCGAGTGACTGCTCGATATGGATAGACAGAATACTTTTTTCAAATGCAAATCTGTTATCAGTATGACAGGATTCTATTTTATTTTTTTAAATACAAAATGTACCTGTCCGACGTGTAGTCTTGAAAAGTTGATACTGTTGACTTGCCTTGATAACTTGACAGAAGTTTAAGGTTTCTTGATGTTCTCATAGAAAATGCACAGAGGGTAAAACACCGTATGTAAAGTAGGGGAGTGGTGGGCTACAAAGAATATTAAAAAAAAAAAAAAAAAGAAAAAAAAAGGTACAAGAGCATTCAGAATAATAAAGAGCGACGAATTAAATGTGGGGAATGTCACAATCACGTCATATGACTAAATCTAATACTAAATCACAGACATTTAATTGCAAAGATATTAGATTGACTGAGAATTAAACTAATTACAACTCTGCTTCACTGCAGCCAGCTGTGTAAAGCCCGCGCTGTGCCACTAATGAAATGATTCCCTGGGATTTATAACCATTTAAAACAAAAATGACATCACATATAGAAGGTTACTCAACCTAACATGTAAATGACCATTTAATAATTTATTGCAGTTCACAGCATCAATAAAACACCCGGGCAGTGGAGGTGAAGGAGATCGTGGGGCTCTAGCGCCCTCCCGTGGCTCTTTGGCAGTATTACATCTTTCATGTGCCTGAGGTAAAACACCATCAAATAGACCCAGTGCAATAAAATGTGCCTGTACATGTTAGTATGAAGGGTTTCATTTCATACTACAAAATGTGTGTGTGGGGAAAAAGCATATATAAATCTGTATATACACACACAATTCCATGATATGGTAGTATGGTTGTGCAGTGTAAGTTTCTCTAGTGCCAGTCAGATCATCACTGCAGTAAATGCATTTAGGATTAGGTTTATTTTAACATTTCACATGGATCTCAACAATACAAGCTTTTTCAGCTTAAGTGTTATTTTTTCATAATTGACCATGTTTTACACAAGCTTCTGTAAATACTTTAAAATGAAAGCACGTTACAATAGCCTATACACAACAAAACACAAGGAGCATCAACGATGTTCAAGAAAATTGAAAATTGTCTCTACATCTTGGGATTCCTCAAAATAGACGCCTTTTGCCTCAATAACAGCCTCACAAACCTGAGGCAAGTAATCACCAAACATGATGTAGGACATTTTTGCAGTCTTCTGTCCAGTTCGTCCCATACAAGTTCTACTGGATTGAGGTTTGATTTAGGTCATTATTTTGACTTGTCCTTCACTTCCCTTCCTCGCCACGTAGATCTCGCACAACTCTGACTGTGTTTTGGGTCTTTATCTTTGCTGAAAAATGAAGGACTGCCCAACTAGCCGTAATCCTGATGGTATGACACGACTCTCGTTGAGACAATCATGGATTCAACAGTGGGAACCCCACATGCAGGACTCACACGGTCACCCTGTGTTTCACAAATACTCAGCGGTTGGACCCAAACATTTCTAATTCTGACTCATTGGTCAACAAGACTGACTTCCACTGTTGAAATGTCCAGTTTCTGAGTCTCTTGGCCCTCCTCGTTCTGCACTGTTATCGTTTTCTTCGCGGCGGCTCTTCCAGCGAGGCCGGCTTCACGCAGCCTCCTCTGAACAGTCGACGTTGACACACTGGTGCTTCTGCTGGCGTTCAGCTGAGCTTGTATTTCTGGGGCAGTCAGCCGCCGGTTTCGCAGACTCGTGACTCGAATGAACTTGTTATCAGATTTTGAAGTCGCCTTCGGCCTGCCTGACCGCGGCCGGTCCTCTATAGTGCCGTTCTCTTCAACCCGTTTGATGGTCTTGGTCACGGCCGATACAGACACTTGCAAAGTTTTTGCAATCTGTCGTAAAGATTGACCTTCCTTTCTTAAAGTAACTATAGAACGTCTTTTTTCTTTGCTTAACTGATGGTATTTTGCCATTTTCTGCTCCCTTACAATCAGGAATTAACAGTTGTACCTATGCTACTTGTATTTATACCACACCTGTTACCAATAATTGGTGAGGCTAGGTAACTCAGACAGCATTTAACAAAAACACTAAAACAAATATATTTAGGCCTAACTCTGCATTATACACATTTCAGACGCTTCAGAATGAAATCCCCTTGATTTGGGGGAATATTTCATTGGAATTTACAAGATTTTCATTTAAAAATTAACTTTTTGAATGCAATTCACTTACAATTATCTGCTTATATATTAGTACACATATCACATAATGGAATATTAAGTGTTTATAGACAAGTGTATATGGTTTAAAGGATAGGACAGATCAAGCAGGTGTACTCGAACTTTTGACTGGTAGTGTACTTTTCCTCTTGGCAACATTCGATGACTATAATACAAAGAGGATTTTCAGCAGATGTACAAGTCTAGGTCATCTAGTTCCCTGATAACAACCTGGATCTTGCCTTGGTGCCCAAAAGCCAGCTTTTCAAAACGTATTGTAAATCAAACTGGGAATCATCCAGGAGGGTTTGGCCAGTCCACACATGGGTCGTAATTTTCCTCAGAACCGATGAACTGGTCCTCCGACTCTCAGATGAAACCTACAGAGAACAAAGAAAAGACAACATAAGAAATGGATCCCAGTCAATAAAATACTCCCATTACAACACATGACCATCTCAAGCAGATTGCCTAGAGGGAATTATCAAACTAAATACAGCAGAACTCAACATCTCATTCAGTGAAAAAATAACACCCCTTCCCATTCCTCTGCTTACTGCTTTCTCTCAAGGAACATTTTAGAAGAAAAAGGTTCAAAAGAGCATTCAGGGCACAGAGACTGATTTCCCCATGAATCCTCACCAGTCGCAACACAATTCAGTGAAAACTAGGGCCTATCATTTTGCTAAATCAACCTCAAATCCAGCCCTCCAGATGGCTGGGATCAAGATTATTCTGATTTTTGGCATCAAAACTATCCTGATTTCTCCTTGTATTCCGAAAAACGCAAAAGCAGAATTTAAGCTTGACAAATCTTGAAGATCAGACTTTCTTTTAGCAGCTTTGAAATACCCAATTTTCAGATTTAATCCAATCTGATCACTGTTCATCTTTAAAATAAGTTTTGAAAAACTGATCCCAGGTGATTTCACTGACGAGTTCCTGCTCTCCAGTTGATTGAAAGCCTGCAGACTCTGGGCCCTCCCTGCCACATGGCTGCCCCTCCCTGCTTTACTTCATGACCAACACATGTGTCTGAGGTTTACCTATAACCCTGCCATGAAGAGCCACAGCAGGGCCTCAAACAGCCCCAAGTCTCTCTAGCAGACACAGCAGGAAAGGACAGAGCCACCTCAGGCTGAGCCTCGCTGGAAAGGCCTGCAACGTGTTACAATGTAACAGAAATATACAATGTAACACACACATACACACACCTCTCATAGTTTATACATGAGTAATTTTACTCAGAACTGATGAACTGGTCCTCCGACTCTCAGATGAAACCTACAGAGAACAAAGAAAAGACAAGATAAGAAATGGATCCCAGTCAATAAAATACTCCCATTACAACACATGACCATCTCGAGCAGATTGCCTTGAGGGAATTATCTTCACACTCGTCTAACACTTGTGATTTTGGTGACAAGTTTTTACAACTGCCCTTCCATTTGCAAGCTTGAAGCAAGCGGTGCCAGTTGGTTTCAATGAGGAACACTAATAAGCCATTTCTGCAGATGGAGGACAACTGTATAAACGTCACAGTATGTGAACATATTCCTTTAACCCCTGCCATGATTCGTCTGATGTTACCCAAAACCCCATGAAAGTCACTCACAACGCATTGATTTGAAGTTGGAAAGCCAACTGCATCGATTTGACAAGTTGGGATAGATTAATATCAATTAATATCGCATTAAGGTGTCTTGTGAGCTCTCTGTTCTGCAGAGCTAAATGGAAGGTGGAAAGGGTGAAGAAATTGTTGAAAATAAACTATAGGACACACGGAGCTGTTGTCGTTTGAAGCTTTAAGTTTTGCCTTGAAAATAAATGTAATGCTTTGAACTTATACCTTATTTCTGACTGAATCAGTTAAGTTACCTTTTACAAGTTACATTTGTAGAGTTATACCTTTTGAAATTAAAATATCAAATCATGGGCACGATTTGAGATTTTATGATGCGTTGAATCTTTGCTGAAAGAATCAAAATCGAAGCTGGATTGAATTGTTAAACACCTATTAACGATTCAGAAAAGGTTTTGAGTGATAAGATGTCGATTAAAAAACGTCAGAGTAACAAGAGTAGATGAGCTTCCTGCATGGAGAGACAGTCTACTGGTGATGATCCAAACCAACCTCATGGCTTCAGACCGCTGACGGGACGGACTTCTGTATTCGACAGCAGTCAAACGACTCAGAGGCTGTCAGGAGTTTCTCTGCTGCTGTAGAGGAAAGAAGTTTCAGTCGGTGATCTACTGAACGACACTAGAGCAGTAGACGGAAAACAATCTTGTTTGGCACGAAACCTAAGAGTACATTGTCTGAGGTTTACCTATAACCCTGCCGTGAAGAGCCACAGCAGGGCCTCAAACAGCCTCAGCTCTCTCTAGCAGACACAACAGGAAAGGACAGAGCCACCGCAGGCTGAGCCTCGCTGGAAAGGCCTGCACACATCTCACCATGTTGTAATTAAAACAGCAAATATTCAATTCATCACGTGACTGTAGAAAACTTCTGTTGGATATGCCACAGGAACGCATCACTGAATAAAGCAGTTTACTGACTCTATAAGCAGCTATTACCAACATTGCAGTTTTCTATTCAGTGCAACTTTCATCATCTAATTACGCCAGAACACAAACTGGGAAGGTTTGAACAGTCCTAGATAGGATTTCGGTCAACAGGTTGTCTGAATTTGTAGTCTGGACCCAATCTAGCAACAATGTGCAGACGTAGTGATGAGAAGTAGAGGTATTGCAAAAGAGTTGTAAATAAATACAGACACATGCAGCCATTTAGAGGCCAAACGTGGACATGAAATATGATCTCGTAAAAAATCCTAGTAGCCTATTTGGCAAAAACTCACCTAACTTCACACCTGGTGGTCAAACTCCCACTTCAGCATCAGATGTCAGTCAGGAGGTCTGAGCCGGGCCAGACTTGGCGTCATCTCTTGGGTCCTGTGGAAGAATATTTCACTCTGTTGAGCGATAAAAGGCCGAAAAAAGAACCAAAGACCAATTTTGCCTACGGTTTACTTCAGGGAGGGGCAATAATGTGCTGTGGAGGTCTGAGAGTCTGCAGCAAGACTACAGCAGGGCCCGGGTTTAAAAACTTTTCATCTGGATCAAAATTGTCCGGATAATCAAATCCCCCTTTTTTGCAATCCAGAACCAGAATGATCTCACCGGTTTGAGCCAGTTTTCAAAACACGATCAGATAGTTCTGATCAGTTGGACAAATAATGCTACAGCATATTTGGCCAAAAAAAAAAGACATGAACAAACTACATGTGTGAGTTATGTTCGTTCTCCATCTGCACAACTACAAAAAATACAGCAGAACTCAACATCTCATTCAGTGAAAAAATAACACCCATTCCTCTGCTTACTGCTTTCTCTCAAGGAACATTTTAGAAGAAAAAGGTTCAAAAGAGCACTTAGGGCACAGAGACTGATTTCCCCATCATGAATCCTCACCAGTCGCAACACAATTCAGTGAAAACTAGGGCCTATCATTTTGCTAAATCAACCTCAAATCCAGCCCTCCAGATGGGTGGGATCAAAACTATCCTGATTTCTCCTTGTATTTCGAAAAACGCGAAAGCAGAAATTAAGCTTGACAAATCTTGAAGATCAGACTTTTTAGCAGCTTTGAAATACCCAATTTTCAGATTTAATCCAATCTGATCACTGTTCATCTTTAAAATAGGTTTTGAAAAACTGATCCCAGGTGATTTCACTGACGAGTTCCTGCTCCCCAGTTGATTGAAAGCCTGCAGACTCTGGGCCCTCCCTGCCTGCCACATGGCTGCCCCTCCCTGCTTTACTTCATGACCAACACATGTGTCTGAGGTTTACCTATAACCCTGCCATGAAGAGCCACAGCAGGGCCTCAAACAGCCCCAACTCTCTCTAGCAGACACAGCAGGAAAGGACAGAGCCACCGCAGGCTGAGCCTCGCTGGAAAGGCCTGCAACGCGTTACAATGTAACAGAAATATACAATGTAACACACACATATCTCACAGTTTACAAGCTTGTTACAATGTAATCACCTAAAGGAATTACTGCAGTATTCTTTCACAATGCAGAACCTCACATGGACTGGGAAAAAAATCAACAATAAAGCCCCAAACACTGAGAGAAACAACAATCTTACCTTTCCATCCTGATCCTGCAGCCACACAACTGACTGCCTTCACCTTCAGTCTGTAATAAATAAACGAACAGACAGTTAAAAATCTCACACAGGCATGTGATCCTGATCCAGGTGCAGCGTCCACGTTTCGCTAACTTTAACCCCTCTAAACAACATTTTTTTTTTTACAATATTGCAACTTTCTCACAGATCAACACCTGTGCAACTATTTCTCCACGTTAGATGCTTCTTGAGTTTAAGCATTTAGCTTAGATGGAAACAGATATTCACTGACTTACCTCTTCGCTCCAAAGCGGTGAATGAATGCGCCGTCTGCTGAACTGAACGGTGCGTGACCGGATATGACGTCAAGTGTGTTTGCGGACAGTGTGAACCACTAGGGGGCCAAAAAAAAAAAAAAAAAAAAACCCACCAGGGGGCAGTAGAGTCCAGCTGATGCTCCACGGCCTCTGAACTGAACTCAGATGTGTTTAGGATCATCTGTCTGCCATCACACTGGACACTTTGTTTATTCCCTAAGAGCATTTTCCTAAACAAAACGTATAATGTAACATGTATCTTATTTTTTAATTAATCTCTTCTCATATATTCATTATCTACTGTGTATGTATTAAATGGAATTGGAGTACTGTCATATGGACATGATGATGATGATGATGATGATATGATAATTAGCAGCAGTAGTAGTAGTAGTAGTATATAGACCTTATTTATACATTAATTATCTAAAAACAGAGTTTACAAAGTGCTTTAAGGCATAAAAATAAGTGAAATTAAAAAGGGAAAAATAACAATGAGAAACACATTCAAGAGAAAATAGGTTAAAAGAATAAACAAATAAATACAAGAATAAAAATTAAAAAAAGCTACTTTTTTTTTTAATTGCTTAACAGCAAACCTATTAAAAATGTATTTTGAGAAGTGATTTAAAAGATGATACAGAATTACTTAACCTAACTTCTTAGGGGCCTTGAGGTCAAAAGCACAATAACCTTTAACATGCAGCTTTACTTTACAGTTTGTATATTTATATCCAGTTAGTTGAAAAGTGTTTTGCAGCCACCGTCCATCATTCCTCAGTGTTTGATATGGCCAGTCGTTGCTGGTGGGTGTCGGCGGCTCTGCGGAGGAGGAACACTCGTGGTCGGTGACTCAGACTTCATCGCTCCACAACAATACAGGCCATAGAGGAGCGAACCTCTGCTTGGCTGCCGGTCGCTGGTGACCGGCAGCATCACCAGACACCCAGCATCAATTTCAGCTTTGTTTCTCCCCAGCTGACATGGTTTGGCGTAGAGACGGACACACCGAGTTTAAACGTCCACATCTGCGTTGGCAAGGAAACACTGGATGTTTTATGCCCAGGCAAATACAATACTGAGAAAGAAATATAGTCCCACACACTGTCTACACTTGCATGATACTTTAATGCGACATTTCGGTCAATAAGACCTTCATCAGGCAAACTAGGTCTTATTGACCGAAACGTCGCAGATATATTTCTTTCTCAGTATCTATTTTTGGTTTTTGTCCGATGCACCTGTCACTCAAAAACATTTAGCTGTGCAAAAAGTCTTTTTTCTTTATTCAAGACTTAAAATGAAGAGTTGAAGCCTCTCGGATGAGTAGAGAAACATCTTCAACTCTTCATTTTAAGTCCAGCGGATTTTGTTTCTATTTTCTTGGACATCTTACTACCTGGATGACTTCAGTGAATCTGTACAGACACAGGTCGTTCTAGCTGCTCCTCTGCTGACTGGGGAAATTTACTGTAAGGAACTTTGTGAGTTTTGTAAACACAACAGTGGAGCCTGGAGAGAGATTTCATCATGGCACACACTGTACCTCAGACTGCTCTGTTGCAGCTAAAAATATGACCCAGCTGTGTCTCGTATACAGATTATCTTTAAACCCAGCGTCTCAGAAGTATCATATCCATCTCTGCCGCACAACGACCTGCAGACTTATCGTGATTTCATCTCTGTGAATAATCCAATTTTGAAGCCATGTCCGTGGATTCATCTTGACAAAGTCTGTTTTGCTGCATGAGCATGCAACAGAAAAAAAACTGTTTGAAATGATTTTCCATCTATCATTATATTTCAGCTTCTGGGTAAAGCTCTTGAAACAGTTCAGTGACTTAAAAGCTTTTCCAAAATGAGTTTTATTTCATAACAGCCCTCAATGAAGTAACAGCTAGTGTTTGTGCCAGAGGGCTTAACAGCGGCCTTGAGACTCCTAATCAAGCTGATGTCAGAGAGGTCGGACCGATCAATTAAACTTGTATCAGACAGAGGATTGGCCCGATCACAGAAAACGCTCTACGATAGATTAAGCGCTGTAATCCGCCCTAAAGGAGTTTTGGGTAGCGGTGCAGTGAAGGCAGCTCCGAATGGCGTCACTGCGCTCTTGATTTGTTTCGACGGTGATGCTCTTAGGATCACCGGCTGAGAATTACGCATCAGGTTTCCACCCTAAGCCTTGTTTTGTTGGGAACACCCTGAGGTCATATCATTTACCTCCAGTCCAGCTTTTGACTACGTTTATACTCTCCCTTTGTTTGGCTCAAGGTGATACACACCGAGGGGGCTGCCGGGTTTGTTTCTGTCTGAAATGAAAGACTTCGCTTTTTATGAGAGTTATGTAAGCAGCGGTAGGCCAGAGAGGGCCGGTGTGTGAATTACGCCTTTGTGTGTGTGTGTGTGTGTGTGTGTGTGTGCTGCACCCTCCTGTCAGCTGACCACCATGGGAGAGCTGCAGCATGAGGATGGATGGAGTCTGATTATAGTTTATCAACAAATAACTACAAATGAATGCCATATCTTTAGCAAATAAACTGCAATTTCTGCTAACATTTTGATTTGAATTTGGACCGACTGTGACCCTGATGTTTCATGCATGTGTATTTCAGTCCCATGCGTGCCAGCGGTTTTATCCGGCTTGCACAGCAGTGACAGAGATACAAACAGAGAGGAGGGGGGCAACTGAGGCTCCGACTGGTTCATACAGTGGCTCCCAGCAACTCTTATGAAACCACGGCGCGATTTGAGAGGCTTTATATAATTGAGTAATCTGAGTATAATTGAGGTTTGATGCAGACCGTGGGTTTAGCAAGCGCGTAATCCATTTCGCCTGACCCCTGCCCGCTGAAATGAGGTGAAAGTCTTCATTTTTCAAGGTGGAGAAAAGGGGCTGTGCGGGGGCCAAAGTGTCGTCATGATCCTCCCTTCCCTTCGCATCAATCTCTCCTCTAATATCCCAGCTTTCCCCGCCGTTTGTAATGACACCAATCCAGGGTTTTTAGCTAAACCTTCAGATTGAATGCGTCAGCGCAGTGCAGAGCTTGCCTGACTATTAAAAATACAAACATACGGAGCATTGCGCGGCCAGTGTGTGTGCATGCGTGTGTAGTGCGTAATCCCCAAGATGTATCGGCTGTATCATCCCCTAAGAAGTGTTCTGGTACATTTTCCCACAGCGCAAGGTGACTCAGCCTCTTAGCGGTGCAGCAGCACAGAGCTCGAAGCGGGATGTTCTCTCTGTGTGACTCTCAGTCGTCCGAGCCTCTCTCAGTCGCTCTCCCCCCCCCCTCCCGCCGTGTGTCACCGTGTCTCCACCCTTCAGCCCCGTCTGCAGCCAGCTTCCCCCTGTCTTTCTCTCGATGGCACGACGGGTGAGGCTAAGTCCAGGTTATTTCCAGAGCCAAGATCCCTCTCTAATAGCCTTATCGTTCAGCACAATGTCCCTGCGCCATGACTCTGCAGGTACGCTCAGCCATGCTCGCCGCTCAACGTCATTCCCCACCTGAATAGTGCTAGGAAATCCAAATGATGAGCGAATAACATGCAATGAGTGTCCTGTGCAGAGGTCGGGATGCCTGAATAGATCTTATCGTGTGTCCTACATGTGAGCCAATGCTTCCTTTCTCTCTCTCTCTCTCTCTCTCTCTCTCTCTCTGTGTCTGCCATCAGTGGCATTACTCAGCAGAACATTTCCCAATATGGCTTCAATAATGCTCAGGATGTTCTAGCTTTTGTGCACCATGGCTGCTTTGCACTGCCAAGACTTGATTTGACGTCATATTTTAAAAAAATGCATGACTGTTTACAATACAGCTGGATCAGAATGTTTTCTTCTTGAGCTAAGGACACAGCTTACTGCACACTTACTGCAGACTATTTCAAAAAGGGATAGCAATAGCATTCGTGATAAGAGTGTTTTTATGATCGGCAATAATTACAGTACATTTCCACACTTAAGTATTACTCATAGTATCTTACGCAATGATGCAACAGACTTCTTCCCCTACAAAGCAATAAAAAACGGTGGCATTTGTTTTTATGTCACACTGTTTATTGAACAGCCGTTACAAGCAGTGATTCCGGTGTTTGTCCACTGAACACGTGGCGTGAATTGCAGGCCATAAAATAACCAGGAACACAATCTACAGTGAGGGATGAACTTTCGTCACAAGCTGTATTTTCCGTTTCACGAGCCAAGCGTAGATTTGTGGATGGAGGTGCATTTCAGCCAGCACAACAAACAAGATTTATGGGTTTTTGTTCTGCCACATGGTAGAATATTGGATCCTCGCAGCCGTACTGACAGTGCAGTGACTGATACGTCTGGGCATCTGGAAATATCCCCAGGTCAGAGCCGGGCTTTTATCCATACGCAGTTGACACACTTAATCTGATCCATCTTGTGTTCTCACACACAGGCTTGGGCCGCTTGGCTGATGGAAAAACAATGAGATACAATCGGAGAGACCGCTCTGCTACAATGTCCCTCACTTAGTAAGCCGCCTCTCTGTGGGTTTCCCTTTCTCTCGCTGGATCCACAAGAAATATGAAAGTTTATTCAGGGTTTTTTTAGATACAGATTAGATGTTGACGATTATCACTGTTGTGCTTTGGTGACTATAGATCAGGATGTGTCCGTCCATCCGTTGAACATGATATCTGAGACACCACTGGCCTGATTTTTACAAAATTTGGAGGGGTGATGCATTTTGCCACTATGTTGTGCCATTTAAAAAAATACACTGATTGGGTGGACGGGGGAGCTGTAATTAAAGGTCACAATTTCTAAATTTGAAAGGCCATAACTGCAACATCACTGGTCCGATTTTGACGAAACTTTGGAGGGATGATGCATCTTCACACTGTGTTTTGCCGTTTATAGAACAAAATTTCTAACTTTGAAAGGGACAAACGCATACACTGTTGAGTCCAACTGACACTATAAACTTGCTACACAAATCCAGCTACCCTCACAAATTACACTGATTGGTTTAACAGGCGCACGATAATTAAAGGTCAAAATTGTAAACTAAAAAATTATATCTAAGATAGCACTGGTGCGATTTTGACAAACCTTGCAGGGATGATGCATTTTATGCACTATTCTAGTATTTAAAAAGTTAAACTGATTGGCCTGATGGATTAGTTACACACATCCAGCCACCCTTACAAATTACACTGAGTGGCCTAATTGGGGTGCTGCAATTAAAAGTCAAAATTTCAGACTTTGAAAGGCCACTACTGCTACACCACTGGTCCGATTTTGATGACATTTGGAGGGATGATGCATCTTGTTCCTGATTATCCCAAGGAAAGCCTGCATCATTCATGATCGACCTGTTTCATGTTATTTTTTAATTCCAGATTCCGCACCAGCCAATGTGAGATTAATTTGTTTCATCAGAAGTGTGTTGGGCCCTGTAAGTCGAGCCGGTACAGTGGTTTTATACACTGTTAGACTGGACGACGGGGCAGCAGACAGTAGAGGAGGCCGCTGGTGGCAACTGAAGGCCTGGAAGCAGCAGCAGAGCTTCTCCCTGTCTGGGTCTCCCTCCCAGTTTGGCTCACATGCCTCATCAGAGCAGCAGCAGAGCAGAGAGAGAGAGACAGAGTACAATACAGGATCTCAAGCCTGATTTGATTGCTGCGGTGATTATCACTTCATCAGACAGGCTCTAATTGTGAAATAGATGTGAGGAGGCAGGCTGAGGCTGACGGCGGGCCAGGTTGGAGGGAGGTGGTCCAGCACAGAACATGCCGATCTGCTCCGGCGGCTGCTAATTGGACGTCTGCTTCTCGGCCTACCTGTGGGTGTTCAGACCCAAGCCGCAATGTCACTCCGTCTCCCGCGAGGAGTCAAGCTGTCCGGGCTTAGCGGCCCGCCAGTGCCGGAACACACATTTTTTGATCTACACAGGGGCTCAACCAGGAAATCAATTAAGAGTGGCTAATGGCAACAGGGATTTTTTTTTTTTCCACTGGTGGATTTAATCCTTTTACACGCATTTTAAGGAGAATTGCTGGAGGGAAAGGCTTTTGGGTCGATGTTTTCATCAGCTACCACACACCACACTGTCTGAATAGCACCAATGACTTTATCAGACTGTCCCAGTTACTGTACGGACAGTTTTGTCTGGTGTGCATCATGTTTTTACTGCTGGCTTTGTGTGATTTAAGAAGTGATGATTATGTTTTCCAGTAGAGCAGGAGCCATTTTTTATCTATACTACTGCTTCACTTCTTTAAGATGAATTCATCACATTGAGTTGATTTTTCCTGTGCTCCAGTGGCCAAAGTAGCTGCACAATTACCCAAATTGTATATATTTTATTTTCAGGTTTTTGCAATATAATACAAACTGGTACAATACAAAACCCATACCCGTCTTCCACCCCTTCCTCTTACATACACTCTCCATCCCTCTCTTCACAGTAAAGTAGGAAGAGGGGGAGAAAAGTATGCATATATATATAAAAATGAAAATAAAAGAACAAAAGAACAATGACAAGCACCTTTATGCTTTGAAAGCTTTTCTTATTGGCTTGTGCGAGTCAACTTGAGTCACTTCACTGCCAAGTAACAATCCTCTGATTTTCACGGCGAGCGACACCTGTAACCGACTGAGCACCGGCGCCGACGCCTCTGTCTTTGTCAATGAGTTTTAATCCCTTTGACCCGTCCGCCCCGCAGCCCATTAGCGGGAACGCAGGTTATTCTTGACTCCTAACCTGCCAAAGAGCAGAGCCTTTTCAGGTCAAGTGCGGATCTGGCTGCTTAGCGCTCTGGGCTCAGCCAATCAGCTGCAGCCACGGCAAGGTGAGCGGGCGGTAACCTGGGAATGTAATGTCAAAGAATTTCCGTGCCAAACCACCTGTGTGCATTATGCAGCAAGAAGCCACCTACACACACACACACACACACACACACACACACACACACACACACACAATTAAAGGTCGCTTTAGGCAGCCAGGTTAACGTTATGAAAGAAATCTCTGACATAACTGATTTTATTTATGCTTAAAGTATTTTTTAAAGTAATTAAATGTACCACATCTAATGTAATGTGATCAAAACCAAATTAGGTTGGAGGTTAGATATGAACAGAGTACAAATCCGGGTGAGCTCTAATTGGGAACATTATGTTTTGGCTCATAGTGGGAAAATAGAGTCATCAGTCATCATGAGGTAATTTAATATCAGCTGTTTTTTAAAAGTAGTTCATCATGATGTTATGTAGATGACTCGGGCCAATGCTGGGTTTGAAAATGGGAATGGTTATCTATGTATGTAGCCACATCACTGCACTGCTGTCTTATCAAGCACTGAAAACAGAGGTGGAAATTTCCAACACAAACTAAACAGCTGCCTGGCGGATCAATGGATCAATGCTGCGATCAAAGCCCGCCGCTCTGTGAGGCTGTGATCCTCTGGCAAGTTCCCACATCAGTGATTAGAGCGCTCATTGAGAAAAGAGGGGCTCCGGGCCGCAGGGCTACATGGATCTGCCTTTAAGTCTATTATCTCTATCCCAAATCCGACGGGATCCTCTGCTAGTGTGAACTGTATCCCCCGCCATCACTCAACCCCCCCCCCTCCCGCCCTGGTTGGCACGGTTACCAGCTTTCACTCAGGTAGTGGTAACAAATTGCTGCTGTTGTGTGAAAACCTCATTGTTCCAGTTTTGGTGTTTTTCATGTTTTTTTTTGCTTGGAAGCCTTCCACCGCTCCCATTAGCTCTTAGTTTTTAATTCTTCACGTTTTATTTGTTCTGTCTTTGTTCTTCTATTGTTTGCATATATTAGTTGGTATATTGTTTGATTTATTGTGTATTAATCTATCAGTATTATCATTGTTGATAACCTTAATATGTTTATTTTGTGTTGGCCACTACAGCTGAGTTCCCTTCTGGAAAAATAAAAGCTATTCTATTCTATTCTATTCTATTCTATTCTATTCTATTCTATATACTTTTGATCTAGGAGTTGATGCTTATTCTGCCGTTCCACTCATTGTAATTTCCCTTGAATAAGAGCATCAGCTCAATGCTATAAATGTAAATATAAAATATACCCAGTTCTTTATGTGCTGTGTGATTTTCCTGATACCAGAACTAATTATACCCATTTAAATCCCATTTCCACTTCCAAATGTACACAGTTGTTCCCCTGAAAATTAAAAAATTAAAACCTTTTCTCTGAAATGAGAGTAAATTGTGTGACCTTGTACCATGTTATCAAGGGAAAACAGCGGAGAGTGCAGATTTAATAACAAAAACAAGGTAGTGTCTCTTAGTGAACTTCCCTCAGCAGGAGCCTGTCAGAAATAAGACAGTAACAAATGCACATAACACCAGATGTTTGAAGCCACCTCGGTCGGCGAGCTGCTATAATTAGCCAGACACACTTGAGTCAGAGCGAAGGAAATAGCATATCAGTAGGAGGTAAAGTCCAAGCCGATCACACGCCGCGCTGCTGGGAACTCGGCTCACTTTTGATGTTCCTGCGGGGAACACTCATGACATAAAAATACCGCCAGGCCTCGAGGGATTGTCTCCCATCGTAAAAAACACACACGGGCCCTGGGGTGACACCTCTGCTTAAGACCTGCCCCGTCTTAAAAGCAGAGCTAACCTAGATGGCTCTCGTTCTACCGCATTAAACCTTTCAGTGCTGCGAAGAGATCGGCTTAAAACTCGCCGCTATCAGCGCAAAAGACTGTTAGTACCCTCAGTACAGTTAGTACAAATCAGTGCTTTAATCTCTTCAAGTCTGAGTTTGGTGTGTCTGGGTCTGTTTTTATATTTATTTATTTGGGGTTTTTTTTTTGGTCTGGGAGAGATTTCAGACTGTTTGTGTCCCAGCTCCTCCAGTTGTTGCAGCACTTTGGGACAGTTTGTCTGTATATCATTTGTGCATTGAAGAGAAATTGGAAAGAAATCAGAAAAGAAAACTGAACAAGCAATGTGTGTGTGTGTGTGTGTGTGTCAGACAGCGAGAGAGATAAAGAGTGACTGACTGAGTGAGTGAGTATGTATGTCAGTGTTACACGGTGGTTATTTCCAAGCAGGTTGATGCATGAGAGAAGTCCCCCAGAGCTATTATTAGTGATTTAGATCATTAGCAAGATGAAACTTATTACTCCATAGACAAGAAACTGATTACAGATGAGAGCTGGAAATGAGTTGTACACTGACGCTGCAATTAGTGCGAGTGAGTTAAAACTCCACTTTAAAGGTCCCAAATTATTCAGTTTTCAAATACACAATAGCCCAGGATAGGAATAATGTTTTTGATGATGATTGATGATTTTGCAAATAAATGTAGTTTGGTTAAAAGGGTATTCATTGAGTGAATTTGAAGACTTAAGTCCCAACAGGCAGAAGAGTCACAACACTGGCCTCTGATTGGCCGACAACACCGGCTCATCTAATTCAAATGAGGTAAACCTGCTGAGTGGACGCTCTCCAGGATGTGCATCAGGTAACATGATGAAAACTTGCCTGATTGGAAGAAGTTCAGTAATTGTTCTGTAAGGAAGGATGGATTTTTGAAAATGCAATAACCACTCAAACAAAATACAATTCTAACTCTTCATGAAACATCTTTGATCATGTATGTATATAAATCGAGGAAAGTTTGAATTCCTAAAAAAGGGCCCCTTTACAAAATGCCAGAAGCAACACAGTCTCAAAATTTTGTGAAATGCGCACAAACTCGGTGTGCTTTACATATTGTGGACATGAATTATGTGAAGATTACATTCCTCTACCATAAAAGGATTATGTGATAATAACATAAAATGGACACATCATTTCACTAGTTTGTTACATGAAAATGTTAGCTAACGTTTAAGGTTAAGCAGCTAAAATAATTTGATTACAGTTAGGGAAAGGAAAGGCTGGTTAAATATAAACTTTCGCTAAAAATAAAAACGAAACTTTGTTGTCATGAGTTGGCAATTGAAGCCAGGTCATGGGAGTTGAAGGCAAATGTACAGTATCTGTCCATCCGCCCCCCCACCACCACCTCCACACTCTCACTTTCAACCACGTTATTTCAGTGTCAGACTACTTCCTTCATGTAAACTTTGAAGGGTATCAGGTAGAATCAGGCTGATATTTATTTGTTTATGATGTTAGTTGTTTGATGGATGTTGATGTTGCACATAGTGAGCGCTCCATTTTTGCTGAATAATGGTTCAGGTCATGCAAAGCGTCCGGAAGAAGCGGCTAATCTGATCAACTTTTTTCCATTTCCCTGTACCTGTCAGGAACATTGCCTGTTGTTATAATGACGATGTCCTACACACACACAACACACACACAAACATACACACATGCCCTGGGAATAAACCTGCTGGCTCATCTTCTCCATCCATCCCTTCATCTATCCCTCCACTCACTCATTCATAAACTCAGATTAAGCGCACAAACCGCCTCTTAAATCCCTCTCTCTACTCTCTACTCACGCCAACCCCCCTCTCATGAAGCTGCACTACATTTGCTGTAAAAGCCTCGCGGTCAAGAGGATTGTGTTTTTCTGAATGATGGCTTTTGTCTTGAGATTATTCCGCAGGACCATGCATGGAGGCTCGGCTAATCCCATTTACACAGAAGACATTTAATCCAACCAACGCCCACTCCCAGCTGTTGAGAGAGAAGTATGACCGCATCAATACAGTAGAAAAACATAGATAGATAGATAGATAGATAGATAGATAGATAGATAGATAGATAGATAATAGGAGAAAATACAGAGTACAACATATAGATTAAAACAATTAAATAAACCAGTAATTAACATGCCAATGAAGAGTAGAACAAGACAAACAAAGAGTTAAACTTAACAGGACAGACCAATGTGTAAAAGGTGTGTTTTGGTGTCTTTTTTGAAGGAGGGGAGTGAATTAAAGTTTATGATGAAGGAAGAGAATCACGGAGACGAAGGATAGTGTCCGTCACCCCAGGTTTAAGATGCACATTCTCAGTCTGTGTATCACGCATAACATTGAGCCCATTTAGACCAGGAATGAAGGCACATGTCTAGTATTTACAGTAATAGGATTGCCAACATATCGGGCCAGCATTAGCCTTTTACTAAATATTGGATATTGGCCAGTCACATCATTCACTTTTGACATGATGGAGGCTCCTCCCTGACCACAGCTACATAAGTCTGCAATGAAATGTTTATTTCTTGGCACATTTTTTTATTAATTCAATTGTTTAATTCTGCGGTTTCCTGTAAATTCATTCTTCATTTAAACACCTAATCTATGTCAGAGTTTCCCCTACCATTCATTAGGTGCCTGTAAGAGCTGCTAACCCCAAAAAATTCATTAGTCTGGGTTTCAATGGAAAGTTTTAGTGTCACTTGAGGGTCTAAATGGTGTTTCAGAGGCTTATCCATCTCACAAAAATATAATTTTGGGGAAATTTTGGTCAGATTTTAGGACTGATGTTGAATACTGGCACAAAATATCGGCTATGGATGACTTCACAAAAGTTTAAAAGGCTTTAAAAAGGCATTTAGCATAATATTTGTAATATTTATGTCATCATTATGTCTGAAGCTTTGTGTGTGGCCCCTTGAAAGCACTTAGAGAGGCAGGCGGGGATGAACTTTGCTTGCGTCAAGCTCAAGAAAACTCCTGGTTCCCTTACAGTAACTGCTACATAGTGATCCTTTCCATCATCTTAGTGCGTCCCGTGGGCCTGGAGGAGAGTAAATAAAGCAAATAAATGTTACGTGCCGGGCGTCTGCAGCAGAAATGACGCATTATATAACTCTCTCATCGGATGTTAGCCTAATTCCACTCATGTGGTTCTATACAGCTAAGAATATCAGGAATGTACTCACTGAATAGTTCTCATGGGCAGGAAACACTGGTGGAAAGGGGTGTGTGTGTGTGTGTGTGTGTGTGTGTGTGTATAGGTGCAGGGGGAGGGAGGGGTGATAGATAGATAGATAGATAGATAGATAAATGTGGGAAAGAGAGATCAGGAATGCCAGTGTTTATAAGAGCTCATAACTCTCGTGCCTCGGCTCCTGTCATATGATGTGAGTCTGTAACATTAGGAGTGTCGGCAGTCTGCAGCTCTGATCAGCCTCTGGTTCCCATGATCCGGCTCAGCGCCTCCCGCTCTCATGACCGACCCGCTGGAACGCCTCGCTGAGGCACGAGGAGCTCAGTGATAACTCACTGGCTTTTAGGAATCCGTCAGACGGTTCCTTCACAACGTTTCAGTAAAGCTTTTCTACTTAAAGCGAGAAGGCGAGATCCTTACGTAACAATACACCAGTGTTATCAGCCCAAATCGCAAAGAGGGGCTGCAACAGAGAAGAGCGTCCCATCGCCGTGGATTCGCCCAAATAAAATGTTGGTGTTGGGTATGGACACTATGGACACAGACTTACTTACAGAAACTTGCTGACGTCACTTTACAGGATTTCTGGTCAAATTTTTCACAGTCACTTCATTTTGGAGGCGCCAACATGTGAAGTTGCCCAGTTCAGCTTTAAAGGATAATATTGGAATTGTTTTAAGTTTGAGACGATCATCTAGATCGCCCCTCTCCTTCACGTTATTCCTGCTGGTGTCTGCACACAGTCAGCACAGTTGGAGATATCAGCGCTCGTTTTCCTCCCTTCAGCAGAAGCCATGTGCTGCCATTCTCTCTTGTGCAGTATGAACAACAACTTCCACAGAGCGAGAGAATCCATCGCAGTTACTGTAACGTGAAGCCTTCGTTTGGTTTTGTCACGTTGCTGTTTTAGTTGAGTGTTTTCATATCAGTGCATGCATTTCGTTCCGCTCTGCTTCCATGTCAGTCACCCAACACCCAAAGGAAAGAAATGTAAGTCTCCTCCAAGAAATAATCCCTCAAAAACATGTCAGCTTACAAACTTTATTATCACCTCCATGTCTTTATTAGCCAGGACAACAGTTCATTTCAAGCTAGGTTTGACACTGTAAAGTCTAATTATAGTCTGATTACATACAGCATGCATTGCAACATGATTGGGGGAAATGCCAACTAGATGTAGACAGTTATAACTCAGTTATATTATCCTTTAAAAAGTATTTGAGACTTTTTAGGCTGGCTGGATATGGTAACTGGTAAGACTATTGCCCTGAATACATGATGTACAGCAACTGCTCTGATTATATCAGCTATTGGAGTGTCCCAGTAATTAAATCACATGTACTCACAGACTCAGCAATAATTCAATATGTTTACACTCTGAAGTCCAGCCTGTGCTGCAGGCGCTTGTCTCGTACCCCGGCTGTGACATTTCACACTATCGACATCGCTGGATAATTTGTTGGCTCTGAAAGTTGGAGCTATGTTTGGAGTCTCCTTGGACTTAGGACAGTTACATCAGCCAATCAACCCGTCTTCCCCTTTCACACATACCCTTCATCCTCTGTTAAAGTGTCAGGTTGATGCCAGGGAGGCGAGCGCTGGCACTGCTTCGGACAGTTAAATCAAACAGATACAGGGGCATCGGTTTGGGGGAAGAAATATTCAAAGAACCTGGCGAAGATGGCAGATGCTCTTTTATCCCAAACTTCAAAGGGTCTGCAGCATCAGCCAGCAAAAGCAGAGGCCTGCGCCGCATCCTTTGATCTCTGATCTGCTTAAATGAACCGGCTGCTCTCTGCGGAGCCACAAGAAACAGCCACTTACACCTCCACTTCCTTCCCTGGTTGAATTAGGCACGCCGCTATTATCAGGGTTACAGGGAAGGAAGGAAGGAGGGAAGGGGTTCGTGTTTATCCGCTCCTCGCTTTGAATATATCGAAATATATCAAAGTCGCAGAAGGGGGGACTGAGTGTGTCAGCGGTTTCCAGCGGAGTTTATTGAGTTTGGCTGTCTTGTCGCTGTGTAGTGTGATTTTAATTCAGTCACATTTCCCCCCTCCGAGGGAGAGATGGAGATGCAGGTCAGCCGTCATCAGAACAAACTGTCCTGTTCGTGTGCTAACATTTTCGCACGACATTTGATACCGCCACCGTTCTCTCTGAGCGTGCGAGGGTGCCGACATGAGTGCCGTGTTCCAGCTGGAGACAGATTAGTGGGCAGTGTGGAGTCATTCATTCAGCTCCACAGGTCAGGGCTGCAGATAAACTTAGATTGGCTAAGCGCATGTTTAAGAGGATTAGGCCTGTGCCGTGTTTTTGGTGTCCTTTAGTTTCAGTCGTAAAACAGCTATAAAAGCGCTGCACAGAAAGGAAATACATAATTTACACCTTGCAAACAGTACACACTGCAAAACATCTCCATCTTAACAAGTCAATTAATCTATTATTGAGTGCTAAAATTGCACACTCTTAAGAAGGATGTGTCATTTTAACACATCTGTGTGTGTTCTTTGGGACTACACACACTTGTGTTAATAACGACACATGTTGTGTTACAATGTATTGTCATTAACATGTGTTGTGTTGAAAAGTAACACAAGTGTGTGTAGTCCCAAAGAAGACACACAGATGTGTTAAAAATGACACATCCTTTCTAAGAGTGTAATTTTTTTTAAATAAGTGAAAAAATCTGCCAGTGAGGTTAGATAATTTGACTTGTTTCCAATGCAAATCAACTTGTTTCAAGAATATTGAAGAATCAAGTGTCACTTTCGTGATAGTAGTGCAGTGATCTGCCTTATTCTGACTTGTTTCAAGATATTGACGCTCATTTCTAGAGAATTCCTGAAACAAGTGAAACTGCATTGGAAACACTTATTTCCAGAGTTATCTCACCTCATTGGCAGAATTGTTCTCTTGTTTTAAGAAAAATAAGGCTGAATATGAGACTAAATGACTTCTTAAGATGGACATTTTTTGCAGTGCAGTAGGCCTATGTTGCAGTCGTCTCCCCATGTATGCAGCCATGAAGTGTTTTTACAGTGAAATGTCAGTAAGGAGTGAAGACATCCTCGGCACTTTCTCCTCCACGCCTTGCTTTTGTTCACCGGCATCAAAGCCAGCTGGGCGAGGCAGATGATCCACTTGGTTGTTGGCTGTTACGTCAAACCAGTGACACAAGGCTATTTTTAACAGGCACTGACGGGCCATTATCACTGTAATTGAGAAGGCGGAGGAATGTGCGGTTAAATTAAGCGTGACTTTTTAATCCCAGCATGGTATTTCTATCCCATGTTTTGACGTCAAAGAGAAAAAACTTCTGCTATTGTGATCGAACCGGTCTTTCATGATTCTGACAGTAGCGTGCATCAATTCTCGCACCATATAATTTGCACAAAACTATGTTAATATGTCAGAACCAGGCGGTAGTGGCACAAATTCGATAAATATAGACAAACCAGTGCATCATCTTGGCTTAAATCAAACCACTGACACTTGCGCTGCTCTTCAGTCTGTAGTCGAGGATTGTGTGAGGAGCGAAAGTCACCTTAATCTAACAAGTCAACAAATCGCCATTGATACCCTCACGCAGATGCATCAATATTGTTTCAATCAAAACACTGTCACACGCACCGCAGTGACCCACTTCCACCTGTGTCTATAAAACAAGATAAGGAGCAAGCTGTTCTCCCCAGGGAAGGCACGGAGTGGAAAATTCCTCCTTCAGTGGCCAAACAAACAGCGTGGGGCCCAGAAGACGCCTGGACAAACTCAGCATTGTTCAGAAGAATAACGGCCTTATCTGTGGAATCCCTGGGCCATGGGGAAACAGAGGGAGTCGCAAAAGCTGCTGTCGGCATAAAAACACTGGCATTCCACCGAGGGAAACGGAGAAAGGACGGGGGGGGGGGTGGTTGTTGGGAGACGAGCAACAGCAAGGTGTCCTAGTGATCACAAAACAAGTTAAACTAGGCAAGCCTAGTTTAGCAGCACTGCTATTTGACCCATATAGCATATAGCCATTTGACCCAAGACTTTCTGTCCATAAATTGTACTGGAGCCTCTTTTCATGTCGGTTCCAGAAGATTCTTCCTCCCTACTGAAAGTCAGTGAGACGCAGGGCAACATGTTCATGCTCATGGGCAACTGGGCCCTAAAAAAGGTGCTGTGGTATAAAATGCAGCATGGAAAATGGACTGGAGTGCTCATAATCTACATATATAGTAGACTGAGTGCAATTCATTTCAATAGGATTAATTGCTTGTCCTTTACTACAGTGGCATCAGTGTCCAGTGAAATCCACTGGTATATGGTAAACAGGGGAAATATGCCAGTCTTTGCACTGAACTCATGTTAACTCTCTATCTGAGTGTTGAGCAGTTTGACGCATCTCAGATTAAAACGTGTTAGTGTTTACAAATACTGTTACTAACACATGCAAGTTTGGAGCAAATTGTGGATTGTCAGATTGAGTACAATGCCTGTACATCATGTCTGTCATTTGCAAAATGACAAACACGATGTGATGTGCGCATCTTAGGCGCATAAGAGATCGATTTAGATCAATTTCTATACATTGACCAACTTTCGTCAGTCAGTCAGTTAGGGACAAACACTATTATTGGCTCAGCGGTCCGGCAAAAAGTGACCTTTCATCAAAAGGCCTTCCTTATGGCTCATACGACCCAGTGGCCTCTGTTAATGTTGAACAAAGGGTGAAGGACAGAGCTGATGTTGTTTGCATTATAGGATTTTGATTAACAGAGAAAGACCTCAACCTCTAACCTACTCAGAAAGCTATGGGCATTTTCATTTACCTTTCACCTCGACCCTCCAAGTGAATCTGCAACACCTCACCACATATTGGAAACAGCTTGAAGGCTTTGTGCTTCGTTCGAACACCAGTCTCTCAAGCTGGAACCTACGCATAAAGCCATGAGCCTTTTAATTGGCCTTTCACCTTGTAAGGGAATATGACTTACCGCCAACACTTCACCACATATTGTAAACCAATTTCAGGGCTTTGTACTTTGTTCAAGCATCACAAGTACAATTATCAGTCGTACATCAATAAGTGATGTGGTCAGGGAGAATGTCAGAGAAAGGAGGCCTAACACTTAGCAGGCACTTAGCGCTGGAGTCGTGTCAGTGCATTTGGCCCAAGACATTGTACAGTACAGCGATGATTCGATTACACCGTTGGAACTGTTACATAAGAGGGAATATGAGCGGCAGCAGAGGAGACTGTGGTAAGATGCCAAGCGGTCCCTCCAGAGCGTCTCCCCGGTGTTAACTTGGGATGAATTGAAGCCAAATTGGCCAAGAATATTTAATCAAATACTTGCTTTTGCACCACGAGCGCCCCGTGCGTCTCTGGATCTGGAGTGTGTGTGTAAACCTGACAGCATCCATGCTATGAACAGCATACGAAGGAGAAGGGCATCAAGCACGGCCTGGGATTATAAAGAAACACTTACATACCTATATTCTTGATCTTATATACCTATATTCTAGATCTTGGCCTATATTGCATATAAGCCAAGATCTATATAAGTGTCATCAAATCACAACAGTGTGACTGTTTTTAGACACTTTGTGGTGATTATTTATTTCTGGTTCCATTTCTCATGCAAATAGCGAAAGAAATCAACAGTGGGCGTCTTGGTGGTTCAGTGGTCTACGTGCTTACCATGTAACCGGGACGTCCTGTGTTCGAACCTAACCCAGGACCTTTGTTACATGTCATTCATCTCCCTCTCTCTCTCTCTCCCAGTCTTTCCTGTCTCTCCCTACTTTCAACTAGTATGTAATAAAGTCGAATCTTAAAAAGAAGAAATTAACAGTGTCAAACTACAAGTATTGGGTGTATATACTTTTTGACACCATTTTTTGTGTGTTTCTCCGCATTTTTCTGTAAATAATGATGAAAGTAGGTCCGTGAGGCAGCTTAGGGAAGCCAGCAGTTAGGTCATGCTGTTTCCTCAGGTCGGATTTGACTGCATGACAGGATGACAGGATGAGAGGGGGGGGGGGGGGGGGGGTATCTGACACAGAGGGGCATAGCTCTAGTTGCCTTGAGATGATGTTCCCTCTTTCATAACACTTGCCTGTGTTCTTAATCCCCCATCGCCAGGGTTTAACCCCCCACCTGCTCTGTCTCTTTCCACTCTCTGTGCCCCATCTCCCTCTCTCTCCCGCTCTCTCTCTCCCGCTCTCTCTCTCTCTCTCTCTCTCTCCCCACCTGCTCTGTCTCTTTCCACTCTCTGTGCCCCATCTCCCTCTCTCTCCCGCTCTCTCCCTTTCTCTCTCTCTCTCTCTCTCTCTTTCTCTATCTAGGTCTAACCATGACACCGCCAGCTAAAACACTTTGGAATAGAAATACAAATAAAAGCTACAGCGCTTGGAGTGCTCTCTCTGCCTCTCTCGCTCTGTTTTCCTCTCTCTACTCTTTTCATTTCTTGCATGTCACTCTGTCACTCTGACTGTGTGCTCAGTGTTTTGGAGTGACCAGTTCAAATTCATTTTGAACAACAGGTCTTCATCCTCATCGGTGTGTAACCTGCATCTAATCAAAACTCTCTGTTGCTGAGCACAACATCACAGTATTAAATGGGCTAGTATTTAAAGGGCTATATTCTGCTGAAACCTCTTATTCATCAATTATAGCTTCATCTGTTGTGTAATAACACACAGTCATGTGCGTAAGTGTGTGCACCCTTTAACTTTTTGCTCATTTTGTTGTGATACAAAATCATTTAAAAATGGTTATTTGGAATTTTTAGCCTCAGATCTACTCAAATTCATTGACCCCCATAGTAAAATTAGAGAAGAAAACACCCCTGAAAGAGCTTCCAATGGATTTTTACATGTAGCAGCGGGAGGATAATTCTTTGAAACCTCAGCAACTGAACTGCAATACTATCCCCAAGTGAACCACATCCACACTTTGCTGATTATTTCTGAATTAAAGTCCATCTTACCTGGGGCCAGATTCACAAAAGTGCTGTTAAGATAGAACTATTTTGATGAGTAGCAACTTTTGTAACTGAAGTTACAAAAAAATAGCACTTAAGAAGATTTCTAGGAAGGCTTGGAATAATCTAACTTGAGGAAAAAAAGAGAAATGTATACCGCACACGATATAATGCAACTCCCGTGTTTTATTAATTATCCCACACCAGAAAAATCAGGTCAGACCCGAGGAAGCCTCCTGTGTGAGGTGAAACGTTATTATTTCTGGTGTGGGATAATTAATAATTAAAGGAGAAAGAGACAATAAATCATGTCCAACATTACCTGCTTAAGAAATATGTTCAATACAAACCAAGGGGGTAAATTTGCTTCAGGTTCCACATTCATCCCTGTGCAAGATTTAATAGATTTAATAGTTTATTGCCAGTTATCCGAGATTGCTAGGAATGTGTTTCGGTGTGTTCAAGATAGACACAAGACAGGACATCAGGTACACATATACAAATGTGATTATAAATAAATAGCTAAAGTCAATGAAAATAAAGTAATTGTAACAAACCCATGAAGTTCAACTCTCATGCTGCATCAAGATAGGTGCTGTGATGAAACCGAGACGTCCTGGTCCTGGTTTTAGTTTTGGTTCTATTGCTAAAACTGATCTTATTTGAATAAAGCGCCCATACCAAACACTGGCTGTACAGTACGCTCAAAGGAAAATAGTCATGCTTTTCATAATTTCACATTTTCCTGGCAGTGGTGGCAATGTTTGTACAGTCGTGGCCCACCACTGCTCAATAAATATAGATGAATCAGTGCTACATAGAAAAATGAAAGCAACAGTCACTGTTACCTGCATATGATGAAGTCTATCAGAGTCGGGATCTAACAGAAACATGCTACCATCCTGTACTTGACCTCAATGGCTTTTTTATTTTCATATTCCATCTGGCTCATCGTTACGTCAAGTCTGAAAAAATGAGTTTGGAAAGTGAAAAATAAACTCAAAATCCAGCATTATGCGTCGGAGAGTCTTAGGCCTTAATCTCCTGTTAAAAACCTCCATTAAAAAGACTCCTGTGCGATTAAGACAAGAAGAGTGACGGAGCGGAGCTGACCGAGGCCGGGACGCATTTGCAAAGATTTCAAACATCATATAACCATATCGCACTTTTAACACCGTGACAAATCCTTGCAATCCATCTTGAGTGGCACTGCTTTCCATTCAGGTCAGTTATTCTTTATTTCCTCTTGGCATTCCTGGCTCTTTTGTCCTGTGTTATATTATATATGCTTGACCTTCACATCACACACTGAGAAGCCAAATCACGCTGCCGTCTCTCCCTGCCTCAAACTGGGCTAATTATATGCTGTCAATATGTGCATCAACCCACAACACTATTTTCAGCTAATCTCCAACTGGCAAGAGTGGCAGTGGGCACTCAGGTTGATTGCTTTCCAACATAATCACATTATTATGTTATATACTTACTGTATGAAGAGATAATATGATATACAAGAGAATATATCAGAATGAATAATTACATTTGTTGGCATTTAGCGTCCCTTTGGATGATGATATGAGAAAGATTCAATTCAATCTCTGAGAAAATGTACATTTTTAGGCATTATTCAGTGACTGAGAAAGTCCGTAAGAAGATGTGTGTAAAATTAGGCTTCTCTGGTACGTCGATTCCAAATAGGCAATTCAAGAATGACTGTAAATGACTGTGTGAATGTGAAATAAATCAATCTAGGCATTATTCAGAGCATTTTACACAGAGTGAGGGCTTCAGAGTCTCGCTCAAAGACACACTCGCTGTTGTTGTGGGATCAAATCTGTGACATTTCTGTTACAGGATGGTCTCTTTCACCCTGACACTCAGAAAACACAAGAAAATCTCCTCTCTTATCAGCTGTGCCTGCTGTGTTCTTTGTATCGTCCCCTTCTGCCAAGCTGCAGTAGCATTAACCCAGATACAGGACAGTGTAATTTGGTGGAGAAAAAAAAAAAGCTAGCTACTTATGCAACCCTTCATCACTGAATAGGGCAGCATCAGCAGCGGTCTGATCATATGGGCCCGAAGAATGAGAGAATGAAAAGAATGAAGGACGAGAAAATCACAGATGTAAAGAAAAGAAAATCACCGGAGGGGGAGTGGAAGTGAAAGCCGACGCACTCACAGGCTGCGGCTCCTCGGGCCGAGTGACGCCGGAGTCTGAGGTCTGGTGCGCAGGCAGCCGTGCATCAGCGCAATTGAAAGAGGCTAAAGAGCTTTCGTCTTTCACAAGGATTTGTGTTTTTTTTTTTGTTTTTTTTTTTTGCTCTGGCCTCATGGTTTATGTAAGAGAAAGAGTTGCAATCAAGCTAAATGACGTCAGCGGTCCTGGCAGATGAAGAGCGACTTAAACAACAGACACAGAGGCAAAGTAAAGAAGAAATAGTAATCAGGAGACTCAAAGTATGGCTAAATAGGTTGAGGAGAAGATTTAACTTCATCACTTAAATTCATTTATTTAGTTGTTTGTCATTCTGTTTGTTTGTCTATTTGTTTGTTTGTCTGTCTGCTTATTTAACTATTTAATAGTTTGTGATTTATTATTTATTTTATGATCTGTTTGTTGGTTGCAATTTCCGAATAAAACTATTTCAAAGTCATATTATTATATTCTCTCCACTCCAAATGAAAACGTAATATACGGATAAGTCTTTTGGATTTTTCCTTCATTTTAGCATTATGTCAACTTAAAGGTTAAGCGTCAGTTATTAAAGTGTATATTGTTTTGCAGTTTTATGTAATCCAAGTCAGTAAAATCCATTTTGTTTTTCTCAGTATTAGCCTGTTGTTTTTCTGGGACACCTAAGCATTCTCTTTTTGCACATATGGTGAGTCCTTGAACTCAACAGATTAACCAGGTCCAGGAGTTTGTGTAAGCTCTTCCATTAGTCGTAACTTTACCGAACTCAGCAGCAGCACAGAGACACAACGCACGCTGCCTTCCGCCTCCCATCAGCAGAGTTAATGTTAAATGCACAGCGGAAAGCGGAGGCACTAAACTAAACTGCTGAATGTTTTGTAAGCAAGTGATTTATTAACGTGGCGGTCCGGAAACATGCTCAAAGGATGTTGACATTCTGCACGAGCCGCTGTTATGGAAAAGGGGAAAGGAAATAGTGCTACTGCAGATTTTCCTGATTCCCGGATAAATAATCTGACCCTTGCCGGTGTTTCTTGGCCGGCCAATGGGCAGAAAGAACTAATCAGAGTTTAGCCTTGTTCTTCTTTCCCCTCCCTTGGCTCTGTTTCGGACACCTGTTCCAAATTACAGCATTATTAATCTCTAGGTTACATATCTGTGGGTTACATATCCGCCGCAGCTGGCTGATCCTGGCCCCCTGGCACACTGCCCCCCCCCCACCCCGCCTCCTCCCTTGGGTTGCACAACTGAGGTCCCACTCTGGCACCGGCACTGGCAAAGCTGAGAGTAAGGTCGGAGAGAAGGACGCACACCCTGCTTTAACACTCGCAGGATGGCCTAGTGGTGAGAGAGACTGTCCCATAACGGTCACAGGTTCAATCCCCACAGCAGTCAGCGTGTCCCGGTGTGCTCCGTCCTCAAGTGTCCTCAGCACACCGAACCTAGCCTGGTTCCAGACTGCTGAACGGTGTCCTGTCCACTGTTCAGATTTTGTCGAGCGATTCAGAGAGTCTGGTGCTGCTCTAGTCAACGGCTTGTTCTCGCTCGGAGAAACAATCGAGCCAATCAGCGCCTTTGCGGGCGGGACTAAAGTTTGAACCGTTCGTGCAACGGTTTTTAATTGGCGTTTTGGCAGAATAGATTTGCTGAAATCACCCTCTTAACCAACATATTGTCATTGCAAAGATGATATTTTTGTCAAAATCAACCAACATTCTTGGTAAAGCTGGTAAATATGATTATTCAGGCTGAATAATGGTAACGAAATGGCCATTCAGTATGAGTCCCTCCATAAAAATCAGACCGGTGGTGTAGCAGTTGTGGCCTTTCAAAGTTTGAAATTTAGACTTTTAATTATCTCCTCCCCATTAGGCCTATCAATGTGTTCTTTTGCCAGAACACAGCGCCAAAACGCATCATCCCTCCAAATTTCTGCAAAATTGGACCAGTGGTGTCTGAGATATCACGTTGCGTTAGAAATTTTGACCTTTGATTAAAGCACCCCCTTATAGGCCAATTAGTGGATTTTTTTTTTAAACACTACAACACAGTGCGAAGATGCATCGTTCCTCCAAGTTTTGCCAAAATCGGACCAGTGGTGTCTGAGATATCACCTGAGATATCACAGACGGATGGACACGACCCGACCCACGTGAAACTCACATGGCTTACTCTGTTCCACCAGCGTCTGAACTGAGTCTCATCTATTGACCCAGTTTTTAAGATACACTGTATTCAAATGTCTCGTCTGTCAGTTTCCAAAGAACAGCCCCCATGCATTTTCCACCTGCTGGGAATCCAAAGTGAGTCGTACTCTATTTGTTTCTGGGCGGCTGCTTTGCATGCTGTGGCTGGTTCACCTGGCTTGTTGGCACAGCGCTACATGCAGCACCGTGCTGGAGTATCACACTCGGCCTCACGCGGAAACACACTCCCCCTCGGGTTATTTTAATACTTACATCACCACTGACTCTTCCCCAAAAAACTTTCCTGAGAGGCCATGAACACTGGGTACTTTCTGAATGTTTCTTAAAAAGCTTTGGCTTTTCCCTTTAGGTAACAAACCTCTTCTTTCCCTGTGATAGGCCTAAACCTTTAGGCTACACTTTTTCCAGGATGAGTTTATGCAGGAGATCTTAACATCCTGTCATGGGATTCAAATGATGATAGATTGAAAACAAAAGGCCTATTCTCCAGTCTTGCCTCACCTCATAGTCGCCGGCCTGTACAGAACCGCCGTCATCTCAACTGCGGAGTAGTAATATGATTGCACATGCTTCCTTTGTAGCACCACATGAGACCCGCCGTGTGGTTTCACGTGCGCTCAGAAGACAGCGAAGCAAGATAAACAAAGAGTGTTTGTGTTTATGAGAGGGAGGCCGGGATCCAGAGGGGGTCGGAGACAGCGATACGGTCAGGGCCGGATTCAAGCCGTTTCCCATGTCGCCGTGCGGTTTTCCCCTCGTGAATAATGGAGAGGCGCTCTTATCTGGCTCATCTTCAGGGCTTGTTGTCACACTGCACTGGCTTTTATTCACCGTCTTTGATTAAAAAGAAAGGGCTGCACTTCTCTGGCATTAAAGACAATGATGGACGTGCGCAGACTCATTATTCATAGGCTCAGCTTTTTTAGTGGTGCTACCCTCAAACATCCATTCAAAAGCAAATTATACACTTGTTTATATAAGCTTTTAATGAACAAAACAGTCTGCAAAATGTCAAGCACTATCAACTCTTTGATCATATTCAGTTCATGCAGTCTAGACTGCGTTTATTATCCTGAAGAGAGACAGACAGGCAGGGCAGATTTTGGAGTTAAACCTCAATGGGCGGAGCCAAAGATGCTCTATACAAAAGATGACATTACAAGCTGCGCCAATGGTATGAAATGAAATGGTATACACTTCCTGTCTCCTAAGTGGGCGCGGTCGCCTCTCCCCCCCATCCCCCCACCTCGTTTGGAAGTGTTGTGACTGGGTTGTGCGTTGCATGATGTTATCGGTAGAGGTAAGTGGGCTTACAAGTAAATGTCGGAATTTATATGTATCTAGGTTATATTTGCATAATGTATTTATATTTTCTTTTGCTAACATTAGATATTTACACAGCTAACAGCCATATTTAGCATTACGAAAATTAGTTAGCTAGGGCGTTCGCGAACGTTAGTTGACGTTAGCTTAAAATTTTAACACAGTTTGGCCAGAGATTTTGGATTGGTTAGATCATTTAGTATTACTGGTATTACCAGTTAGTAGCAAGAGAGCTAAGCTACATAATATTAGCTTCCTCCTCTCTTACTCCTAGCCATTTGGACTGGACTAGATTCACAAATCAATTGTTCATTTGAACAATACTTTTAAGTGAAGTAAAGAGTGTGGTGGGTGGGGAAGGGGGTTGGGGGGTGATAAGGGCTTTTGGCTACAAAAATTGTCATTTTTATGAAGGTGAATTAAATGAACCGGTCCTGAATCGATCCATTACTGTCAGATAGGCAAGAAAGAACTGAGTTAGTCAACAGGATCAGTCTTCCCAGCACTACTGGGCATCAGTCTAACATTACTTAGCCAGAGAAACTGGGGCTCGTTGGCTCCGCCCATCGAGGTTTATCTCAACCAATAAGATTATTCCTGCCTGCAGAGCAGCTCTGCCTCTGAGAAACGTTTGTACTAAAACACCAATCTGCCCAGGCAGAACCAGACTCATATCAGCAGCATGTTTTCATGTGTGTCTGGGTACGGTGTTACAGCAGTATCCAGAGACAGGCAGTCAGAGACAGGCTGCCCTCCCACAGCCGCTGCACCTGCAGGTCAGAGTCCCTCTCCCCCGCCGGTTTCTTTCTTTGGAGCCTCTCTTCCTTGGAGATTATATAACTAACTCCTCCACTGGACAGGAGGAGGGAAAGCAGTCAAAACACACGTGCTTCGAGTCTCGCTCCCCGGTGGTCATTTAACATGGGTGATCAGTGAATCGACTAATAATAGCACCGACTTGGCATTCATCCTCGAACAGTTTAACAGCTTTTGTCTAAAAATTAAAAGCAGTCCTGAATTTCAGATCGGTTGTCAGACGGATCCCCTTGGAAATCATTTTGGCCTTAAGCAGATCCTTTTCATGCGGTTTCAAAGCTTTGGCACACTGCGATTTTGGAGTGAACTTTTTGTTCTATGGAAATCTAGGGGTATGAATTATAAATGGTGATGTAACGCTCTCTCGTTTCAACCCCGTCCCTCCTTTAAGCCGCTCATGCCATAATAAATCAGCCAATAATGGACTGCAGCAAACCGGATTCAGCTTTGAATGGCGTTTTGAAACAAGACGGCTTTGACAAAGATCAAAAGTGACGGGGAAGTAGATGAAATAATCAAGATGATGTTGCCAAAGAAACCATGTCTACTGAAAGTACTGATGCAAATGCAGGGAAGGAAGTAACCCCCCCCCCCACACACACACACACACACACACCCTTCCCACCCACCCACACATGACTCTTCTTTCAACAAAGTCATTAGATAGTCTGAGTTTAATCGCAACTGAGGGAAAGATCTTTACTTCCCCTGGGTCTCTATCTCTGTACATCCCTCTCTGTTCTTCACACTCATGCCCAAGCACGCTCACACACACACACACACACACACACACACACACACATATTATGTAAACGTTCCCCTGTCATGTTCTTGTGGATGTGTGCAGTGATTCGTCATCAGCACTAGCTGCTTCGGGCCTGCACCTGCTCCCCTGCTCCCTCTCCCTCCACAGAGACACATGCTTTTCCTCACAGATACAAGTCATTTAGAGGGACAGACTCATCAGTTTTAAATTCCAAACTCAGGGTAACATAATCTTCTCTCCTGACTCTTACCAGCTCTCATACGCCCCAGAGGCATGATGGGTATAGTCCAGCGGCAGTGATGTCATCTAATCTAATCCCTGCCCGGCGGACGGGCTTCTGTACATCTGCATTAAAGCGCTCTGCATGGTGACGCATCTCTTCTTCGTTTTACACTCGTCTCAAACTGCGAGAGAAACTTTTGGTGGGTCAAACGCCACTATATAGGTTGCTTGGCGGTCTCACTGCATCGCTCTAGGACTTTGGTCAGGACTTTGTGGTACCATCCATCACATGAAGTGCTGAAGAAGAACGTACACTCGTTCGGCGCTGTTATGTAAAAAGATGTCCGCCTGCAGCACAGCATCAAGCTGAAAAAGGAAAAAAAGCAAAGAAAAATTCACTTCTCATTGGCTCAGTTACATTTGAAGTTTGTATAAAATACCACAAAAATACTTACATTTTTGTTAATTTAAATATTAATGCAATGATTAAAACTTACCATTCATACCGGTACTTAGGCTATGTTTTGCTTAGCAACCATGTTGTTTCACCACTATAATGCTTAGGCTAAACACTAGCATTTAATCATTATTATGAATTAATTATTGATTGAAAAGTAAATTATTTAACATTTGAATTCTGTCTCTTAACTGTTCTAAAATCTCTTGTGAAATCTCAGAACCTCTTACGGTTTATTGCTGAATTAATAAAAAGAGGCATTTAAAAGGAGCCGCTCACACACTCATCGTCTCTCACTTATCTCACACAGGCAGCAGGCGCTCTGCTCAGTGTGGGGCTCGGTCACATCAACAACCTTTACATTTTCGGTGCTTTTTGAATAAACAAACCCCGCTCTGCTCTGATAGGCGTAGCATAGGACTGCAGATTATGTCAGAGGAGAGGAGCATGAAACAGATTCGCCTCCAGACACAGGGGCAGATCAGAGGAGTGGTGATGATACAGAGCCAACAAACTACAGACCAGACTGAAACTACAGACCGGACTGCAACTACAGACCAGACTGTGCAGAGAAGAGACTGATGGGCTTCAGTCTGTGGCACAACAAACCCTTCAGAATAAGAAATGTCCAATGGGAGATGAGAGTCACTTGTGTAATATAATGAAATTCAGAGTTTCACTTTGATGGGTGAGTTTTGGAATACACACATACACATTTACAGTCGCCTACACACAGACACACATACACAAACACATGCTGTACATACACACACTCACAATTGCGTTCTGTTCTCTGAATTTTGGTCTTCCTAAAGCCAGCACACACATCTACCTACACCACTTACACACACGCACATACACACACACCTTCGACTAGGTTTGGACTGTTTTTGAAGACTAATACTGCTACTGATATGTTTGTGTATGGAAGCTGCTGATATTGCAATATTCACTATCTTTACTGAATACTTGGAATTTTTTTATGGCCAAAAATTCCAAGTATTCAGTGTTTCCCCTACAATTTCACTCTTGGCAGGGTGGAAACAACATTTAGGCCATCATGGGACATTAAAACTCTCCACCGAAACCAAAACTAGTGAAATTCTTTTCAGGTTTAGCAGCAGTTTTGGGGTTTTCTGGGATACATTCCTGCCTTTAAATGAATACATTTTCCAAAAACACAATTGAACAATTAAATGAATAAATAAAATGAGCACAGAAAATCAAAATTCATTGCAGGTTTTGTAGACCGTTTTTGTGTAGCTCCATCATATTAGCAGTGGATGACACTGACCGGCCGATATCCGATATTTAATCAAAGTCCAATATCACAATACATCAGTCTAACCCTGCCCTCAAGCCTCCCACCACCCGCCCACCCACCCCCAACACACACACACACACACACACACACACACACACAAGCGTTCTCATGTCATTCCCAGTATCCCACTATATCCCTATAATCCCACCTCTCCAGTAGCAGAGAGGTTAGGTAAGACTATGAGAAGTGTTGTGTAACCTTACTGCACAAAGCCATAATGATAGACGTTTCAACTCATCCTGCTCACTGGTCTGCATCAGCGCGCACACACACACACACACACACAGTCACAAATGCATGGATGCAGACACACACAGGCATACAAAATGACATTATTATCTAGAATATTATAAATCAACGTTATTTCACAGCAGCCGATGACATTATTGACCTAATCTTCAGTGTGATGTAATGTTGCGTATCGTTGCCAGTATCGTTTTTTCTGACCTGTCAAAGAAGTTACAGGACTTCAGAGAATTACATGCAAGGCAGAGCGGGGACGAGCCAGCTATTTTGGTAGATTATATTTTCCATCCTGCTCTGTCCTGCGGGGTAGACTGGCCAGATGCCCTATTATAGTCTAAGCAAAGTGCAGTGTCCTCATTACTGACAGCAAAGTAGCTGGAGTCCGTCTCATTTTTAATACTGCAGTGACATACAGTACTCAGCCTATACTTTCCCTCCTGTACTCCTCCGGTCCAGTACATCTAGTGTCAGGTCTTTATAGGATGTGGAGCAGGCAGTGGTGGAAAAAACACTCAAATCCTTTACTGAAATAAAAGTAGCAATAACATAATGGAAAAATACTTAATTAAAAATAAAAGTCCTGCATTCAAAAGTTTACTTAAGTAAAAGTATAGAAGTATTAGCAGTGAAATGTACTTAAGTATCAAAAGTAGAAGTACTCATACTAACACTTTTACTAACAATGTAACATATTTTATGAGCTTATTGTATGTTTTGCATGTAAAACCTTATAAGTAATAGTAAGGATAATAGTAAGTAATAGTAAGGAAGTATAAGTAACTCCAGACGTCAGATAAATGTAGCGGAGTAAAAAGTACAATATTTCCCTCTGAAATGTAGTGGAGTAAAAGTATGAAGTCTCACAAAATGGAAATACTCAAGTAAAGTGGAAGTACCTCAAAATTGTACTTAAGTACAGTACTTGAGTAAATGTAGTTACTGTTTCACCTCTGATAGCAGGTGAATTTCTTTCGTTCTCTGCCAAAACTATAAACTTTGCCTTTGAAAAACCCCTGGGGAGTGGCAGCACTCCAATAAAACTTTAAAAACAAGACTTGAACTGCTCTGGCTTCACTTGACCCCTGTTATAACTTATTTTTTTATTGATGTCCGCACCAAGCTAATGTGTCTCAGCATAACCCTCCATCAGAGGATCATACACGTGATATTTGGCCAGGATGGATGACACAGAGCTGTAAAGTGATCAAGGAATTTGAGATTATACTTATCTTGTCTGGTTCCTTGTACTGTGTGTGTCTCCTGAGTGGCTGCGGCATGTGTTGATAACTGAAAGTGGCATGACAAGAAAACAGAAAGACTTTTCTTTAGTTTGCTGTCAAATATAGCATGTCCTTTCAGCCTGTCAGTGTGTTTGTGAAGGCACATGATACTGATTTGTAAAAAAAATACCAGCATGCACACGCCTCTCGCATGTGTAGTAGCGGGCGTAACAATTAAATCACAGAGAACCGTGAAGTAGTGTGTCCCTCATTCTGTGTATCAACCACTTTATCCTTTAACCTTTTTCCCCACAGCAGACATTTTGAACTTACGTCACACTCAGGGTGGGAAACACTATTCGAAAGAGCAATATTTTGAGTGTCGAAGAAGTTTAATTGAAAATAATTGTGGAAGATTCATTATAAAGTAACCTATGAAAACATCAACAAGTGGCCAGATAAAGGCTCCGTTTCTGTGCTCAGAAACGCTTTGACATATTTTTTTCTGGATGCAAAGTTAGTCTTTCCTGAGGACAAAACACATTGTAGCCAAACTAAATGTCAAAAAGCCACACAGCAGCAATTGAGAGTAAACAAATAAAAATCAGTTCTTAACGGGTTAGGACAAAGAATCCCATGTATCAAATTAGATTTGCACAAGAGCGATCAAGGACAAATCAGTACAATCATTTATTACTGATTAGGTCAGTTAGGGCAGCTAGAGGAACCTAGAGATCTGCAAGTATCAACTTACTGACCCACATGAGAGTGTAGGCTACCAGCCTGAGGCCTGACCTGTATTGTATTGTATACAGCTCACTCTGCATGGTAGATGAAGCAATGGAAACAAAGAAGCTATACACTCAACGCTATAAATACACTCAACTAGCAGATGAAGCTGAGCAGCCGGAGGGGAAAGCCACGGTCGATCTCACAGACACATCTCAGTTCATTAAGGGAGTAAGGGACAAATCAATGGATTACATAAAGGACAGAAATGACACCAGTTGGGGAATAGCTATGGTAGCAGAACTGAGCAACCATACACAGTTTTTCTTTTTCTATTGTTTGTAGTTACAATGCAATTTCTGAATTGTCGTCCCTTTAGCCTCTGATTGCTGGTACAACACTATTTCTGAACTGCTGAGCGGGCTGTTTCAAGCTGAGTTTCTAGATTATATATTGTGGGATGAGTCTAAAGCTACAGTATTGTAAGTGCAGTGTAGTATAAGTGTGGTGTAAAAAGGTTAAATTTAGTGAGAGTGGACATAGAGGAGAGTGTGGTGGTCCAAATTCAACAAAAACCCCTTAACTGAGCTTCTGTGTATTTGTAAATTTAATGGAAGAATACATTAAAATTTTTAAAGTAATTGGTAACAGTTTTTGTGGACATTTTGCGTCTCCTGTCTGTCACTGTCAAGTGTGACTCAACATTTCACATTCGGGATCACACGGTTCTTAAGAAGACTAAAGTAGCCCGGCCTGTTTCTATTTATATGGCGGCGATAAGCTCTCCCATGTCTAGAGTGCGTCCTTTTAAATCCACCACTCACCCTTACGCCCAGTGGGTGACCCAGTGGGTGACCCAGTGGGTGACCCAGTGGGTGACCCTCAAGCAGAGAGCCATCTCAGGTTTCTCTTTGAAATCCCAGAAATCATAAAAAAATATTCTGCGGCTGACTGAACATATACCAGAGCAAAAGAATTACATCATCAGCAAACCGCAAAGTATATCCATATGAAACTACAGGCAGACAGTTATCATATACTGTATATCATGGGGTTTTCATGGGAACCCACTTTTTTTGAGATGCCCCAACAAACACACACACACACACACACACACGCACACACACACACACACACACACACACACACAGACACACATCTAACAGATCCTCCTCCACCACTCGACCTGCTAATCAGATTAAAGATAGCAGTAGGTGAGCCGGGCGGTTCACAGAGTGACCTACTGTACAGACAGACTGAGTTCAATCCCTCACCTCCACTGGCCTCCACACACCCGCTCACCAGTTATTTTTACTTCTCACCAAGTCAGTTGACTTTGCAGTTACTAATCTGCTGTTTAATGCTGGGATGGGCAAGTGGTTGTGATTGGCGTTGGTTAGAAACGCAACACTCCTTTCCCTTAATTGAAGCCGTTCCCTAAGTTGTTGGAAACTCTTTTTAATGCATACCTTTAACCCCTTTGCACCCTGAGTTTCCCCTTAAATTCCCACCTAAGTAGCTTCAAAGTTAGAAATTTTGTCACATCCATATTCTGTATCTGCTCGTTCCAACACTTCATTGAAGCTATTAGCTGCTTATACTGAGTGAAATATTCAAACCCAAGATGCCACTTTTTTATGGCTGCATCATTAAAACAAATGGGAAAAAATCTAGATGTTTGAGCATCAACATGACCTTGTAATTAAGCATGACATATTTGGGGTCCTTTGGAAACGTTAGGATGTTGACTAGAATTTATAATAAAGTTCTGTGGATTTGAACAAAGCTTGGTCATGAAACCTGTTTGTAATGATGGAGCCGCATGAGGGACCTTAGGGTAGTTAGACATATTAGACATATTTCATATTTCATATTTTGATTAATGTTTGCTCTCCAGATCGGGTTTCTGTCTCACCTGCATGCTTCTCTCATGTAAATTTGTATATTTTGTTTTAGTCTTCCAGTTTAGTAGTCTTACACTTTAGTCTCCTACAAAGGAATTGCGTTTATGTCAATACAATGTCAGTGTGATTTGATACCCAAATTGAAATGAAACCTACACCCTTGTAGACACGATAACTCTAGCTAAGACTTTTTTTGAATAATCCCATGGACAAGAAAATGGGCTTTGAGCGTTTCATTGAATTTGTGTGACAGGAAAAGTCCAGTAAACAGGCATGATGCTCAGCAGTTGTTTTCCTCCTTACTATAAGCGAGAACGCTCAGCAACGCGACCGGCAGAGGCCTTATCTGAGGCTAAGGATAACATGTGACTTAACATATTGACATGCAAATCTGTCCTGTCCAAGCGTCTGGACACAGATTGTTCCTGTGCCTCAGCCACGTCTGGAAGCATTCACACTGTATTCCTGTTCCCCACAATCATTCCTCAAGTTACGTGATACGAGGCTGTATTTGTTTTCACTTTCCCCTGCGAACTGTGTTGTGCAGTGTTGTTCAAGGTGATGACCAGGCGGAGATGTGTCTGTTGGCAGTGAGTCGCTTTATTTCAACACCAGACCGCAGATATAAGATGACTCAACAAACACTGTCTGAAACCTTTCAAGAGGAAGCTCATTTCTCTTTCAAAAGTGACTAAGATGCGTCGAAGGTAACAGCCCTTCTGAATTTGTTACATTTCTGAACTCTTTTTGACCTCTTGTGGGTTTTTTTTTTTTTTTTTTTACGTTCAAAATCATGACAATGTATTCAGCGGTTTCTGTTTGCTCTGAAGTTTGGAGTTCAGCACCGGGGCAACTGGGAGTCTTGTGCGTCAGAAGCTATCGCTTCAGCATCAATAAAGGCAGAATGAATGGGCTGTGAAATGCGTCAAGTCGTAAATATGCATGTGGACTGAATCTTCTGATGAGAACAGAACAACAGAAGTCGCTCATTGCATTAGCTGCTGAGTCATTAAGCAGAGACCCCCCCTCTCTCTTTTTATCAGCGCTGCAGCCATGACACTTCTTTTTTTATTTTTGCCCCGGCCTATCACACTCCATTTCCTGACTCTGAGGGATACAATGGACCCCATTACCGCAAGATCATTCAAATTAAATCGTTTCGCCAGTGTCTGAAAATGCTGTAGTAAAATTTAATATCCATGAGAATGTTCTGTCAGAACGAGGAAGGAAATTTATACTGTTATCAATGGCAGACCGCTTGCACTTTAATCTGCAAAGTGCCATGTGAACTGATATCAAAGTTTTAAGGACAGACATGTACTATTCTCTCTCTCTCTCTCTCTCTCTCTCTCTCTCTTTCCTTCTCCCTTTCTCTCCCTTTTCTGTTAGCTACTTTACACTGTATTGTGTTTTATTCTTTGTGATAGTTGTCATGTTGTATCTATATTTTTGTCATATGCTTCTGTCTCTCTGTCATATCTCTGTTGTATCTTTATTTTTGTCATATTTTGTCCTGTCTGTCTGTAACTTTCTGTGCTGCTGACGTCTTGGCCAAGTCTCCCGTGAAAGATAGATTTTTAATCTCAGTGGGACTTACCTGGTTAGATAAAGGTTAAATAAAATAAACAAAAATCATAACAGCTGAACCAGTGCGCAAGAAGATACCTATGACATCTATCCTGATTATTTCATTGCTTTTATGGCCCATAAATAGGCCTATGTGTAAGCTAGAGCTGTAAATTTGTCAAACCCAAGCACCTACATACAGTATACATACACCACCAGTCAAAAGTTTGGACATACATGATTGAATGTACTATGTTTTTCATTACCTTAAAGCCATTTTGATCTAATGGCTTACGCTTAAATGCTTGAAATTTGTTTTATAGACAAATATAAATAGTGAAGTTGATGCCGATGTGTGAATTTCTTCCCAAAGCCTTTGCCCTTCGATCAAGGCAAAGGGCGGCTACTTTAAAGAATCTAAAATATAAGATAGTTTTGATTTGTTTAACAGTTTTTTGGTCACTGCATAATTCCATTTGTGTTATTTCACAGTTTTGATGTCTTTACTATTATTCTAAAATGTGACAAATAGTAAAAAATAAAGACAAATGTGTGTATATAGTATATGGTTCTTGTTAGAGAAGTTTTACTTCCGGCTTCTAAATCATAATTTACCACAGTGCCTCGCTCAGTGAAAAACTGCCTAACTCATCAATGATGCTGTTGTGTCTCCTGTACAACTAGCCCCACAGACCTAGTTCTTCATCAGATAGCGCCCATTGTATCCAATGGCCTACAGCCCAAGGCGGTGAGCTAACAAAGCAGTCAGGGCTGTCAGTGTGTCTGACCGGATAATTCATCCCCAACCTCCTCAGAGACGGTGAATGAAGGAGCTGAGGGAGCGGGGCCGCATCACTGGAGCAACAGCAGCCAATTAACAGCAGCTTTTAAACCTCGCTGCCTGTTCCCTGTGATCCTCAGGTGGTTCCTGTGCCGTGCAGAGCGGTTTCCCACGGGCGGGACTCCCATCCTCACGGGAGCGGTAACCAGACACCTGCTTTTGTTTTGTACGTGGCTCTCAGGTAGATAAAAGAACAAACGAGGGGGGGCCGGAGGGGGAGCAGGTGCGTCACAGATCTTTGGTTTCAGCTATTTGGTGTCATCGTTTCAGTGCTGCTGGCAGGCAGTGGGAGAGAGAGAGAGGAGGAAGAAACAACAGAGAGGAGCGAGAGGGAAGTGCGATGAGGGAAGTTGTTTGTCGGTGAATTTGTAGACTTTTTTTCCGTCCAGTGCTGCAGTGAGAGAGGAGAGGAGAGGAGAGGAGAGGAGAGGGAGGCAGATTACAGAAGGACTACAGTCGGAGACATCTTACTTATGCACTGAGCCACCTGGACGCTCTGCATCAGACACACACACACACATACAGTCATCGGAGAGTCCAATACAGACACAGCTATTATAATCACAGAAACACACACGCACTGCACTCAAGTACGAGAGGAGATGAAGACCGGCAAGAAATCCTTCATAGGTAGGAGCTCCTTTTAATTCCCTGTGTGTGTAACCGGCAGGTCTTGAGGATTACGTACAGCATCAGCCACACAGCAGAAGACGATGCACCTTGTGACGTCTAACTTTTCTGTTCCATGAAATGAACATGAAACGCTCTCGTCTATATCTCGATCAATCTCTCCAGTTTCCCTCTTATTTGCCTATCCCATCACGTGACTTTGAATGTTGAAGTTGTTTTTCTCTCTATGTTTATTACCTATTCAGTTTCCTTTCTCATCCTCTCTGCTCGCCTTGATGTCATCATTTCTTTTTAATTTTTTGACAGGATGCAGAGGCTCCATCTACCACACCTCCATCTATCCTAGCTTGGCATTATCTATCTTATTCTGTAATAATATCCGACCCTATAAGCCTCTCTCGTCTCCTTTCTGCAGCTCCTTCTCTCTCTCTCCTCGTCACTTCATTTGTCACCTGAGAGGACAGAGGCGATCACCAAGCCTTGACATTATGACCAGGAGCAAATGGATGGCGTAATTCTGACATCCAGCTATTATAGCCTGAAAATTGTTTCTGTCCCGTAGATACAGACAGAGAGAGAGAAAAATAACGCTAACAGGGTACACACTTTGTCCCACGTCATCCAAACCACAAATTTCGAGATTGTCACTAAATCTGGATGTCTGTTTTATATTTTCATTCATCTGTCAGTCTGTCAGCCATGTTGAGATGTGCCTCAGCTCTCAGCAGACCAGGGTTGGGACATTGAGAATTGAGAATTGAGAATGCATGGAAAATTCCAATTCAGTTCCTGGAGTTGGAATTGGAATTGGAATGTCACCCAGCTCTAAGGAAACAGAATCGAATTCCATGAAATTCCACTTCTAAGAGAGAGTTTGTCTAAACTTGCTAAACATAAGAAATCAAACATTATGAATCAAATAAAAGGCAGTTAAATATATCAAATACATTCAATCATAATGTATGGATTACGATGACATGCTGTGCATCAAATGTCACCTTGTCCCTTTAACATTTTATGATATTCAGTATTTATAATATATAACACAGCGTGTAATCTAAGATATGTGGTAGCAAACTACAAAAACACCGAATTTCACTGAATTAAATTCAACTTCCTGAAATTCCAATTCAATTCCAATTCTGTTTACTGTAGATTTTTTCAAATTCCAATTCAATTCCAATTCCTCAGCTGAATTGGAATTGAGTTCATTCATGAGTTGACCCCGACCCTGCAGCAGACTACAACACGATGAGTGAATGAATGAATAACTTGCTAAAGGCAAGTTGCTAAAGGCCGGTGGCTTTGCTAGTGAGCGAGCTTTATCCCTCAAGTGTGTGTTTCTACAGAGGCTGATAGTAACACTCAACCAACACGCTCTCTCCGTAGCTTAGCGTGTGAGCATGTTTTCCCGGTGTCCATCCACTCGTTGCTTAATACACGTCACATTCTCATAATCCAGGCCATGTATGGAGACGCAGGAATGGGATTTAAGGGTTGCATGAAATAACTGGAGTCACAACACACTGGTCTGTTGATCCAGTGATGCTTGACTACATGGGCGCTGCAGTCAGTCAATGAGCTTGGTACTCTCTGAATGAGAAGGGTTGAGCTGTCCTCTAATCTGCTGCCTCGTTACTGAGCCGTGAGGGTTTCAGTCATGTTGGGAGCCCGCTGAGGCATGAAAGACCTTGTATAGAGTCACCTGCAGTGCCGGGGTTGCATGGTTGAATTGGAGCTAATACCAAAGTACATCACAACAAAGGTCGCCCCGCCATCATGACAGTAATTGCACTAGTAATAGCAGTCGCATTAATCAAAATTAATACCAGCTTTGCGCTTCTAAATAGCTAGGATCATCCCACTTGCTTGGAAGCATTTTGAGGTAATGCATCACATAAAATGATTTGGCAGCAGTGTGTGTGAGTCATCACACAAGAGAGCCAATTTTTGTATTTATTTATTTATTTTTTACATCTGATGAAGCAGCCATCTAATCCCCCATAGAGGATTGAAAAACAGCCTTCTTCTGCCTGGGAATTCAGGAGGGGGACACAAACGAAGGAGAGTAATTCCGACTGTAGTTTAATGAGCCAAATCTGCTCCCACTCACCGCGGCCCGGAGCTGCACTGCGATGCTGACGCGGGACCAGCACCTCCTCCAGTCCTGTCTCTGTGGTTCTCACTATGAGTAACGCTGAGTGCCAAGATGTGTGTACAAGGCTGACACAGATAGCAGCTGAAACAGAAAGAGGAATCAGAGAGCGATGGGGGATTTTAGTGGAAGAGAGGCTGATACAGTTGGCATGGAGTGTGCGGGAGGGAAGCCGAGGCCGTGAACGCTCCTCTGAGCCGCTCGATAATAAAAACCACATTCTAATTAAAGATCCTCCATCACCATTACCTTTAAAGCCCCCCAAACCCAGCAGCTCATCACCCAGGACTTGTTTGTCTATATGTATGACTCATTCACCCACCTTCTGGTACCTTCTACCCACTACAGACTAACAGGTAGGACCCAGACCGATGGATACTCTGCCTTTTATACAAACACCAACCTCCAGCTCCTCATACCGGCCCTAGAAAGAGCCCAAGTAAACATCCATCTTAACAAGTCATTTAGTCTCATATTCAGCCTTCAAATCTTATTTTCCTTAAACCAAGAGAAAAATTCTGCCAATAAGGAGAGATAACGCCAAGAGGGTTTCCAATGCAGCTTCACTCGTTTCAGGAATTCTCTAGAAATGAGTGTCAATATATTGAAACAAGTCAGAATAAGGCAGAGCACTGCACTACTATCAAGAAAATGACACTTGATTCTACAAAATTCTCTAAACAAGTTGGATTTGCATTGGAAACAACTGAAATTATCTAACCACACTGGGAGATTTTTTCACTTGTTTTAAGAAAATCGTGATTTTAGGACTCAACAATAGACTAAATGACTTGACAGTAGTAAGACTATGGCTGTTGGTGGAGGAATAATAGAGTCGCAGGCTTTTTCCTGGAGCTTGCTGGCAGGTTGTTTTGTTTGGTGACTCACACGACTACTCTTCACCAGCGGAAGTGCTGCCTGCCTGTCCGCTTGACATCAATCACGCGATCGAACAGAGCAATGGAAAGCAGCTAGGGCGGCTTTTGTGAAGGCGCTAAATAAAACCTGATTAATCTGTCATGTGGCTACACTGGAACTGAGGTGTCATTTAAAGAGAGAGAGAGAGAATGGTAAAAAGAAAGGGAGAGAGAGAGAGAGAGACAGAGAGAGGGAGGGAGGGAGAGAGAGAGAGAGAGGGAGAGAGAGAGAGAGAGAGGGCATGTGCCATTGAGGTTAAGCAATGCATGTTCAGTTTCATTGCAATAAAACAGCAGATAGCTTCTAGTAAAAACAAGAGCATATAGCAGAGAATCTTTAATTTATCGCCGGAGGAAAGACTCTGATCAGATGTCTATAACTGACTTGAATGGGAGATTCCTTTGATAATGTATGTGTCCATTTTGTCATATGCTACATTTTTTTACAGACACGCTTAATCAGCCTCACAGCAGATTCCGGGAAACTTCACACAGGCTTTATCTCTTGTGACAGATGGGCAGGGTCAGTTAGAGCTCGATTACTCGGAAAAACATCACATTTTCAGAAAGGGAAATGCCACTAAAACCAAAACCAGCCTCTGCTTTGTTCTACGTACAGCACCTGACTTTCTGTTCTGTTCTGCTCCACCCCTGACAGAAACAAGCTACGCAAATCCCAGACAGAAGTGACAGAGACATAATACTGTACCAGGGGAACTTCCCCAGTCATGTTTTGTCCTAGCTGCAAATGCTATCAGGGGTGATACGATACACTTCAATAATTCAGGGAGAGGTTGTGTGTACAAGCACAGTGGGTCAGGAAAAAGCCCCCGAAGGAGCCTGGGAGAGGTGTCAGTGTCACGCAATCGGATCTGGTGTGTGTGTGTGTAAATGGATCTGGAGCAGGATTGTGTGCTCAGGTGGCCTGCCAGGTGTGACACTGTACGCCGCTGGCTCCGCACCAACTAGTTTCCTCTGTCTATGGCCTGCCAGCGATAGAGCGCCCCACTTCCTCTTTCCCCAATACAAGAACTACCGGTCATGCTAAGTCTTGCTTCCCCTGAAATATGCATGACTGTCACATGTCAAACAAGGGGCAAAACCCAGGAGTTCCCCCACTGATAGCTTCTCTGTTGAGGTGTTGAATGAATCTCTAAGGAGCGAGGCAGGCGGTCACAGTTTTAATTGCTTGAGACTTGACTTGATGCATGAAGAGAAGACTTGAGACTTGACTTGACTTGGGTTCTGGTGACTTGGGACTTGACTTTGACTTGTACTTTGATGACTTGAAAAGGTTTCTAAAGTCTTGACAAAAAGATCTTGTGTTTGTTTAAATGACTTGAGATTGAAAATGATGAGATTTGTTCCACCAGACGACTGAATTTAAATTCTGTTTTCTGAATTTGTATGGAATGATTGAATTTATTGGAGTTTAAACTGATTATAGAAATCAAACTCATGATGCTCTAACCAAGTTTTTATCCTATTAAAACCATATTGCATTGAAAAGTCCTAGATATTTAGTTTTCTTTAAGATATTAAATTGATACTGGACTCTTGATTTGTTCTGACTTGACTTGGTATACATTTAGACTTGAGACTGACATGGGACTCAAGCAAAGTTGACTTGGTCATAAGAGAAACACTTGGGATCCGGCTCATCCCTGTCCTCAGGCAGTATAGATATCTGCATTATGACACACTTATATAACTTACAGGGTTAGTGGACCACATCTGTCACAGCTGGACCGATCATGGGCTTAGTGGGACATGATGTCATATATAATTTCACTGAGTTTATATAATTTATCCGTGCCAAGCCACCTCCATAACCTTGACTTCATCCGGCCCAATAAGCCATATGTGCAGATAGAATCGCCACTCACCGGAAATGACACCATGCGTCACAGAGAGCAAAGAGGGAAGTTCACATATTATTTTGAATCCAAGCTACATAATTGCATGGGCTGAAATAGTGCATTATCTCTGCTTTATGTTTTTACCCCTGACATACAGTATGTTATCTGCATTCATTTGCTTGTAACCCCCTTACTGGACCAGACCACTAGCATCAGGAATGTTTGCAGTTGAAGCTGAAATGCATTCATCCTGAAATATATTACTCCTTATCCTCTCAAAACATACTGACTGCAGGAAAGTCAGGGAGCTGGTGAAATGAAAGGCCTGAATGCAATCACGATCTAAACAGAATAAATCAGAAGAAGGGCATCAACTCTGCTCCTATTATTGTTTTTTTTCCCTTTCCATAATAGCTGAGTGTCTTTAATCCCTTTGTGCGGCAGGACATTACAGCCAGTTGTATCTTTCCATTCAGAGAAAATGAGGAGGAGGAGGAGGAGGGGGGGGGGGGGGGGGGGGGGGGTGTTCAGCCTCCTCCGCCTCCTCCTATGCGGTGAGCTCTCCTCGTCATCCCCCGCCTCCTGCAGGCAGGATAGGGAGAAGCGGAATCCCGTGACATCACTTCTCCGGTAGTTGCCTTGGTTACACAAGTGATGTCAATGTGTTTCGCGTCCGGTACCACGTGTTCCGTATATAATAACTGGCTGGCTCGCGCTGTGGACAGCGGCATTTGGAGCTGAGCGGTTTGTTGAGCTCCGCTCCAGCGAACCGGGACCGTTAACTGGACCAATACAGGCAGCGATATCTGACCAAGGAGGATTTTTAACACTTATTCTTTTTTGTGTGTATTGGATATATTTTTTCCGCTCAACATGGCTGTGACTGAAGCTGGATGTGATTTAACTTACTGCAAAATGAGAGGAATTGTAGCAGTTCTCACCGGTGAGCGATGAGCATACAATATCACAGCAGACTTGAGATATTCATCGTTAATGGTGTTTATTGATATGTATTGATCCGCAAGCCCAAACGGCTCTGAAGGATTTAATTAAACTGTAACCTCATTGAAAACTGATGCGCTTCGTTTGTTAGACTTAAATATTAGACTATAAATGCATATTCGGATGATTCATTTGCAATCCAGTGTTGCTGTAAAGAAATAGTGCTTTAGCCTACATGATGATAAAAATCTAGGATGGAAAATGTTCCGTTGGCCATCACTGTTGTAACCTATGTGGTTGCGTAACCTATAAGCCCGCAGCATTAGGGTCTATGCGCAACGCGCAAATCTATCCAACAGGATATTTGGAACTTAAAACTCACAAATAGGGGATTAGAGATCCAGCACAGATATGTGTTATTCTCTTGTGTAATGGAAGACCAAATCTTTGCATCAGTACAAGCCAGGTGTCCTCCGATCCGCACTGAATGAAGCAGTGTGTGACGCTGTGTTTGCTATAGCTCTCCACTGACGTAAATGCATGCCTTTCTCCATTTACAGCTTTCATCAAGGAGAGAAAAATGGGTCTGAATGACTTCATCCAGAAGCTGGTGTCAACCCCACATATCTGCCAACAGTGAGTATAGCCTGGAGAATATGTGACCCATTAAAAAGATATTCTTGTCTAATGGAAAAACGGAACAGTGTTTAGATTTGGATAAACTACTGGAGCATTTCTGTGCGTCAGTCACCTCAGGGCTCTGTGGCCTCCAGAGTTTATTTTTGATTATTAGCACACGGTCAGTGTACAGTGGCCAATCCAATCAGCCATTTGAGTTTGGCTGGACACTGTGAAAAGAGTAATCTGGGTCCAAGCAGCTAAAGCCAGCGTAAGAATAGGTCTTTCATGACGAGCCCGCCGCAGCCTCTCCAGCGCCTAATCACCTTTTCTGCAAATCCCTTCTGTTCTCTAGACGAAGATAAACCAATTACATGATATGGCTCGGCCCATCATAGTGTACTGAACTCCCGGGCATCCAGGTCAGGGACTGATACTGTCTGTCCTCTCCAGATGCTCCAAAAGGACCGTAGAGGTCCCGCAGAGCTGTCTGAACCTCTTGTCCAGAGCCACTGTTCAGCTGCTCTGGTTGTGGGTCAGGGCTTAAGCAGTCTGACAGACAGGTTAGGGAGGTTCATGCCACTGAGTCTGTCCTAAACTTGACCTGTCTGCATGTATCAGAGGGTCCATTGGCTTTCATTAAGCCTTTTTGTCACACACAATATGGGTTTTGGGATTTCACTGTAACCCAATTGCAAACCAAATGAAGTCACCCACATGGAGTCATTCAGCCATATGTGACCGGAGTAATAGCTGATATCAAAACACTGATGGATTATCTGTTTCTTGACATTTTGTAATTGCCTCTCTTCTCTCCCAGTGCTGAAGTTAACAACTTCCTGAAGATTGATGAGAATCAGAACCAGGAGGAAGACGATGAACTTGCTGACAGTCCGGTGAGGAGAAACTGTCTGAACCAGCACTGTCCTGAAATTTCTACATATTCTCATTCCAAACTTTGTATTCACATTTCTTGCCTTGTCCATGTTTTTTCAGATGTGCCTAAATTCAAGGAGTTCACTGGCGGAGGAAACTCAGTAAGTAGCACATCTTATATTATAAATGCTGACAGCTCCTGCTTTCTCTTACAAATACACTTCCCACTGTGTATCAGTGTAATCCTAATCTTTCGTCTCTTCCTCCACTTTAGGATCAAACCCTGTGATTTTGACTACCTCAAAATCATCGGAAAAGGCAGCTTTGGAAAGGTGAGCGTCTGTCTTACAGTGTAACTTCTCATCTGCTCATAGGCTAGCCATGAGGTTTCTATCACTGCTGTAGCATTATCACTGATACAAATGTCTGCTTGGCTGCAGGTTCTGCTGGCTCGACACAAGGAAACCACCAAGTACTACGCTGTTAAAGTTCTGCAGAAGAAAATCATCTTGAAGAAGAAAGAGGTAAGCCCCAGATTCATCACCCACAAATACACCTTCATCGCATCTTGAACTAAAACTAAAACTCTCAAGATCAACCATCATACATCTCAATCAGCCTCACTTCTGCGGTATGATGTCTAATGTCGTCGTGATTGATATATCCTCTTCTCTCTGCTGCCTCCCCTCCAGCAAAAGCATATCATGGCCGAGCGAAGTGTGCTGATGAAGAACATCAAGCATCCCTTCCTGGTGGGGCTGCACTACTCCTTCCAGACTACTGACAAACTCTACTTTGTCCTCGATTATGTCAACGGCGGAGAGGTGAGCCTCAACTCTCACACACAGAAATATACCACAGAACTGAATCAGGCCAGAATAAAAGGAACATGTTTCAGGTAGATGTTAACAGAGGCTTTTTGTCTTCCCCAGCTGTTCTACCATCTTCAGAGAGAGAGGATTTTCCTGGAGCCCAGAGCCAGGTTCTACGCTGCTGAGATTGCAAGTGCACTTGGCTACCTCCACTCCCTGCATATCGTTTACAGGTAGAGCATGAACTAGCCTGCAACGCCCCCTAGTGGACATTTGTAAACATGATCCCTGCAGATTTAAGACTGGAACTGAATGAGGAAGTGCAGGAATAATTTACTGGCTTCGATACATTTCGGTAATCCTTCCTTCTTCTGCTTTACAGGGACCTGAAGCCTGAGAACATCCTGTTGGACTCTCAGGGCCACATTGTCCTGACAGACTTCGGCCTCTGCAAAGAAGACCTGGACCCCAATGGGACCACAACGACCTTCTGCGGGACCCCTGAGGTACAGAGCAAACACACCTTCACACATCCTCACTCTCACTGTAGCAACTCAGATGAAGACTAATGATGAAGTGTTGGACTTGGGTTGACTGTTTCTTGTCGTGTTCCTCACAGTACTTGGCTCCTGAGGTTCTCCAGAAGCAGGCGTATGACCGCACCGTCGACTGGTGGTGCCTGGGATCTGTGCTCTATGAGATGCTCTATGGACTTGTAAGTGAAAATCAGCTGCTGTAACGACTTTATGCCTCTTCATTGCAATTCCCTGTGGTTCTGTTTGGCCATAGAAGACTCAAAAATCACTCTCTCCTTCCCCCATAGCCGCCGTTCTACAGCCGCAACACAGCCGAGATGTACAACAACATCCTGTACAAGGCTCCTGTGCTCAAGCCCAATGTATCTAACGCGGGCAGGGAGCTGCTGGAGGGGCTGCTGCAGAAGGACCGGACCAAGAGGCTGGGAGTGAAAGATGATTTTGTAAGTGTTCACAGCTGACTCATATATTTATACATAACATGGAGAACTTTAAGAGATCCATCAAGCTCGTTTGCAATCGGTCCGCTCATGTAGAAATCTATTTTCCTACAGATTGAGCTCAAGCACCATTCCTTCTTCTCCCCCATCAACTGGGATGACCTGATGGCCAGGAAGATCACACCTCCATTCGTCCCCTCAGTGGTACGTTTACACATCGGAATCATGCACTAAATAATAATAATAATAATAATAATAATAATAATACATTCTATTTGTATAGCACCTTTCAAGCATAGAGTGTCAAAGTACTTTCCAGAAGAAAGAAAGCTAAAATACAAAAACACAATGGTAAAAACAGAAACATAAAATGCAAAGACAAGGATAAAATACAAAAACTTAATGATAAACACAGAAATATACAATACAAAAACAGGGATAAAATGACAGAAATATAAAATGCAAATGGTAAAAACTGGACAGAGCACTAACATGTAAAGAGCACCGCTATCAATCAGCATATTGATGAGCATCTATTAATGCATTGGTGGTGATTTCTTTAACATATTCTCTAATATTCCCTCCTGCTTGCTTTCAGACCGGTCCCACAGACCTCCGACACTTTGACCCCGAGTTCACCCACCTCCCTGTGACCTCGTCCCTGTGCAACACCGACGCCCTGACTGTGACCAGCAGCATCAAGGAGGCAGCCGGAGCCTTTCCCGGCTTCTCTTACGGCCCTCCGGCAGACTGCTTCATGTGAAGGCCCGCAGCTCCTGTCCTCGTGTCCGGGGAGAGTTCACGACAAACGGGAAAACTGCTCTGGATTGAGTTTGATACCGGGACCAGACCGGAGCGGCCTGCCTGGGGGACGTTATGTGGATCTAACTGACACAGCAGACATGGGGGGACAGATCTTGAGGGATCGTGGGGATGAATAGTGTACAGATCGGGATTCTCATCTTCCAACAGCGACGGCCCTACTCTTCTGCCTCAACCCCCGCTGACTGATAAATGTGTGCCAAGTTTGGAAATGGGGATGCACTTTTTGTTCTCATAGGACATTGCTCTCTGATCGCGATGGACCTCACAGCTTTCGCTAAAGTGACATGAAGAGAAGTGCCTGAGGTTCGAGAGGCAGTTTGGACGACAGCAGCAGCAGCAGCAGCAGTAGCTTTGTCACGACACAAAACCATCCGATTCGTTTGGACTTCTGACCAGGGCGCTAGCCGTAGAGGGTGATGCCTTCATTATACATCTGCATATGTTAAAACTTGATTTGTCTCAAAATTCACAATGTGTTTAATGTTGTTGTTTTTTCTTGTGAATGCTCAATTGCACTCGAGGAAACAAGGGTCGAGAAAAGTGAAGTTTTCTGCTTTAAGCATCCACTGCTCCTGTATCTGGGTTTAGACAGCTGCATATCTTTTCACTTCGGAAATCATATCTCTACTTTGGACAAATTAGTAAAATAATATAGCATTTCAATATTGCATACCGCTAGGATTACTTGGACCAAATAATTAACTATGCTACTCTTTAAAACAAATACCTTTTCTGACCAGTTTGTCCTCATAAACTGAAGATCAAAGTTGTACTGTGTAGAAGAAAATGTTACAATATATTTTATTGCAAAACCAAATGGTTTTCCGCGCTCTAATAACCACAACCATTCACTGTTTACTTTGACCTTTAAAGAAAGTCCTATATATCTTATAAATGACTTCTAAATGTTTCATAGTATGTATACACCTATTGCGAATCATACTTCCTGTAGGAGGATGTCTTATTTTTGTTTCCCTCCAATTCCTTCTCATTTACAACCAGTGACTGTGTTAACCTGCACACACCTGCTTTTTGCAGACTTCCTGAAATATTCTTCTTTATTGATCCAGAGAATGCGACATACAGTTCAACCAGCAATAAGAGGCCCGCAGTAATGATAGCACATATATCAATCTAGTTACTTCTTTTAAGTGAAAGTGAATGCTGTTTTTATTGCAAACACTTGAGACGAACTACTAGAATCTATTATACATGTTTTGTATTATGCATCATGTACAGAAACAAAAATACGAGATGCTAGAGAAGAACTGTGAATGTCTTGTGCCTGTCAAAGGCGGCCTGAACCATGCATAATGTACATATCTCTTCTCCACAATCCTCTTGATCCTTATTGTTGACACGGATCTGTATAAATGTGCTTCATTAACTTGACAAAGAACCACTAGGTGGAGCAGGATCTGACATTCAGCCGCTGTTGTATGTGGTTCTGGAACGTGCAATAATATCTTGTTGGCTTGCAAAGAATAATTTATCATTCAGAATAATTTTATTTTCTTTTTTCAAGGGAGTGTAAATTGTAATTTATCATCTGACATTAAATTATTGAAGGATCTTCAGTCGACATCTGTTAATCTGTTAACAAACAGATTAGAGAATACTTTTACTTTGTTTCGCCCCTTGTCAGCTCTCCACATTTCAGTCTGGAAATATTGGTGAATATACTATGAGTGCATTTTCAAGCCTGCTGAAAACTATAAACAAGACAACATACAGTTCTAGACCATTTTCTTCCATATTTGGAAGCTTTACTTATCTGTTTTGTATTATTTTATTTTTTTTCATGTATATTTATTTACATGCCATTACATATATTGTACTACTACTGTATAAAGACTGGAGGATAATTTCCTTGTATGGATCAAATAAAATATTGAACTGTAATCTGTTTCAGAAATGATAAATAAATTCTCTAAATTGAAATGCAAAGTGTTTTTCTTTGTCATAATAGATACTACATTTAATTCACTAAATTTAACCTCATAACAGTTTTAATAATCAGCATTCATCATCATATTTGTTGGAACTGAGCTGGTATGAGTCTGACTTAACTTCAAAGTATTGAATAAAAAACATTACTTAATACAACTTGCCCAAAGCTGTTTTACATCTACATGCATTTATTAGGACTGATAGACCCCAAATAAAGATGATTAAATTTAACGAAGGGATTCATCTGTTCAAATAATACATGTTTTCAGGTTTGTTCTTCACACCTGTGTGTCAGTACCACCGCTGCTCCTACACACCTGTCGCCTTGCATCGCGCCAATGACCGCTATGAATGAACGTAGTGCGCTTGCGCAGTGGTAAAGCACCAAAACTTCCTGCAAAATAGTGGTCCCTAACAACAGACAAAGCTTGACACTGTGGATTCAATTGAAGACGTTTAAATAAAAGCGTAGCGTATTTACTTCCTCAATGGTAAGATCGATATTGATCATTTTTGCGGCTCATAAATACTTTGCGATTAGATTTGTAGTGGCTTGCAGTGAGAATGAGATGCTTTCACACGTTGCCATTTCATTACCCACTCCTATGGTTGTCACCGACTATTCTGTGGAACAGAAAACTTTCGTGTCTAATGGTAGCTAGTTAGTTAGCCACCGTTAAATATCGGATGTAATAGCTAGCATGCATGCAAAATAAACATCAGATATAACTAACTTTTCTGTTGGAAACACATGCAGGCTGGGTAATATGATCGAGGGCCTTTGACATAACTAAATGTGGGCTAGGTAACGTTGTATAGCTAACGTTAACGTCGGTGAGCTTGAATGGTGGCGTCTAATTGCTGGTAAAATAGGCCCGCTAAGTGTGTATTGTAGTCAGTCAAATTTGTCTAATCTGTTAGCTACTCGTATCTATATGTGTGGTTTGTGTGGGAATATACAAATTGTGTTTCAGCTTTTCCGCATTTGAATTAAAACCCAACTAGCTACTGTGTTTCAGGAAATAGTCGTATGCTAGACCTCACCTTCACAACAAACCATACTTGGCTGGGGGTATTTGCTGGTTTCAGCGAGCAGCTAGCTGGCTAATCTTTGCAGACGAGATAGGTAACGTTAGTTTAGGTAACGTTAGCAGGTTAACTTGGGTAGAAGCTGTGCCGTGCCTGTATTTCCTCCAAATGATGCTGTTAATTTACAGTGTGCAGGCCTTACAGTGCTGAAGAGACAGCGGCTCAAATTTCTGATACCACAGAGGTATTGAAAGTCTTTAATAACTACCAATCACAATATTGACAGACTACAACATGAAAAGTAACGTTACGGTGTCATCTTAAGGATAATGATAGTTATAAAGATGATGCAGACAGCTTCATCTTTCTTTATCCAAGATGCATTTATAACCTGCACACACCAAGCTGTAACATTTTTGTTCCTCAGTAAGTGTGACAGTCTGTAATCAAATTGACAAGACACTTGTAAGAATTAAAAGTAACTAAAGCACACTGGCCACATAACAAATTATCCAGAATTTACTCAAAGTTAAGTGTTACAAGAATACTTGCCCCTCGTTTATTAGTGGATGGTGGTAGAAGCTGTTTAGTTTCCCATTCACGCTATAGGCCACAGCTTTATTGACTTGCCCAGGTCCAGGTGTTGGGATTCAACCCAAGCCTTGTTGTGATGTTGGCAGAGGAGAGTGAGCATCAGCTGTTGATAGTGAGCAGCTAGGTTACCGGTGGCAACAGCTGGAGTGATATTGGCTGGGGTTTTGATGAGTTTAAGTCTGTCAAGTTGGCCTGGAAACAGGCAGCAGTACAGGGTTAACATCTGTATGAAAACATGGCCTCCATTTTGATAAATCAGCAATGAATATTGTTGAAAAATAATTGCTCAAGTGCATAATATGTTTGTCCCAGAGGTTGTTATTATTGAGACTTCATGGTATTATTGAGACTTCTTTTTGACTTGTTCATATCTAATATTTGGATGCCTTCTTGTGTGGTTGTGACTACTTGGTGTTATGTAGGCTATAGCCTAAATATAGGATAAAATATAAATATGTAGGATAATTCTAAGGATGGCCTTAATTTCCTCCACCTGTAATACCTTTTGAGTTCCAGTTACAGAGATTTTGCATAAGCTAACACATGCTTTGATTTGTCCCGGCCAATTTAGGTGGCATGCTGTTGATTCAGAACGTGAACCATTAACATGTGCCTGACATATTGGAGTGCTTTTGAATTTGCCATCTGACCTATTTTTTCCCCTCTGTCTACATTATGTCAGTTATATAAATGTTCTATCTTTCCACCAGTGGGGAAAGGCCAGTTGAGCGAGCAGTGGACAAAACGAGGCTAGATCTTATCCCCTGGGGCATCTATTGATACGACAGCTTGCACCTGAGCACCTAATGCTTCTGGAGAATATGTTTCGCTGAATGTAGGTTAGGTCACATGTAAGGTGGCACGCTCCCTTAATCCCACTGTAAACACAGGAGCGGTGGGGATATGGGGCAACGTAGGTGCCACACGTGCCTCACCTGATGCTCTCGTGCTGGAGATTAGACCAGGGTGCCCCACTTCCTCCGCTGTTGAGCCTCCGCCGCACCTCCCCGCTGATCACCCCCGCGATAGGAGGAGGGGAGGGGTGCATTGATGAATGTTTAGGGGACAAGGGGAGGGGAGTAGCACGCCATGGAAAAACTACATAAGGCATTGCCGCCGGCCGCTCATCCTGTGCCTATGTGTTTGTCTGCTTGTGGGTGTGTGAAGCAGGGTCCAGACAGGCTTCCCAGGTACAGACAGTAGGCCGAGCGTGCGGACATGTCAGGTCGCTCTGCTGCTGAGATGGATGACGCGCAGGAGCTGCCTGAGCTGCCGGTAAGTCCACACGATGATGCCAGTTTGGAGTTGGGGGGGGGGGGGGGGGAAATCAATTATACTGTTGTGATGCTATCCCTCACAATATTGTGTTGATGCGCTAATGTGAAGTATTATTTTTAAATGTCCTTTTCAAGGCTATGGAGGAAGGGGCTGTGTTTTATCAAATAATCTATAAAAACGGTCCTTGAAAAAGTGCTTAAAAGAAAGGCCTTTAATGTAGTCTAGTATTTGATTGATCATTTTATTCATAATCAGTATTTTTGACAAGTTTGTTGACCAAAGGGATAGTATTCAGCTTTCTACTGCAGTCAAATGGATAATAGTCATGTATCACAGCATAGATTTACTTAAGCAAAATTGACTCGTACACACAAAGAACATTCCTGCTGACGCAACACAGAACTTCATAGCTCATTGAGAAGAATGGCTCAATTGCTGAAAGCAGACGTAAACATGAACTTTGAACCAATTGCCTGATTTTATTTCATTTGACTTTATTGGTTACAGTCTAGATAAAGATTGAAGCACCAGAGAATAGGACACTGTTCATTTTTTTTATTCTGCTGGTAGCATAGTAGCTACATGACATGATGCTCCTGCTGGGTACTGCACTGCCAACAAAGTATGTTTTTGTTGAAATAATGCCACACAGATTAATAGGAATACCCATTTACTCAGTATTATATTGTATACAATAAATCGGTACTTCTCCTTCTTTCTCACTCAGATACACACACGCTCACACTATCACTGTGTTGGAGACCTTTTCTGTAAATGTCTATTTTTTTTCCTTGCAGGCAAAGAAGGCCAGGCTTGAGTTAGATGATGGACTGGAAAAAGAGCCAAGGTCGGTCTTCATTGATTCTAGGCCTATTTCTGATCTTTCCGATCTTTTAAATTGCTACTTGCACAGTCTGATGGAAAACCACTGAGAATAAATCAGAGTTTTGAACAGGGTACCAAAGAGGGGAATTTTTCTCAGTGGCTTATTTTTATGCGTTTGCTGTACTTCGCCTTTTTTTTTTTGTCTGATGCATCTTTCTAGAGTGGCATTTCTTTAGATATCTGTAGGCTGGCTGCAGAGATTATACAATTGTAATGGATTGTCATTGGTGTTCCAGTAGTTTGGGTGACGATGGGAGCCCGACTGCTCTCCTAGGTTCGGCAGAGCAGGAAAGCTCTTACCCTACGCTGTCCAGTGCCCCGCTTGATGGAGGTAAGTGGAAAATGTGGAAAGAGCCGACAACTTCCATAAATGTTGGTGCAGAACATTGACATTTTGTCCCTGATTGTAGGAAACCAAGAGCAGTCCGACCCAGAGAGAGGAGCAGCACGTCAAGCGTGTGGCGACTCCATGAACTCGTATGCACATTCTGGTATGAACAAAAACACTCTGCACAATGTATTAATGAAGGTCTGAAAAGAAAGAAGCTGCTCTTAAATTTCAGACTGAAGTTGCATCGTGCTTTTAACACGCCGAGGAATGCATCGCCCGAAACATCCGTGTGTTTCAGCGGACTGTTGCTTCTAAAAGAATAATAAAAATATAATTGTAAGAAGATAACTGTGAGTGCTGTTCTGTTTGTGTTTTTAATGCAGTTGTGACCTGCAAAGAACCAGATACAACATCCGCCTCTGAATATACTCCACAGATATACCAAGGGAGCAAGTAAGTACCCTGCATGTATGTAACAGATGTGAATATCTTTAGGTTTTATTATTTTCCTGTATTACACAGGTGTAAGAACTGATCAATGCTTAACACAACTGCTTGCACCACTTATTAGGACATGTGTAGTTCTGTATAACTGTGTAATACGGTAGTTTATATTGGGGATGGGACGATATGCTTACCTCACAATACAATTCGAGATGCGATATGAGGTTCGATAAAAACACGACACAATGTTATGAATAAAAGTTTAACAACAAAGTCTGACTGTGGAGAATTTTGTGCCACAAATCTTTCTAGCAATGGCATTGGCTTGCTGGAATGTAAACATTTTAAAAATGTCATTACAAAGTGCAAATATAGTTTTGATCTTATGAAATTTTGAGGGCAGGCCGTCTCATTTGTGATTACTCCAGCAGAATAAAATGGAGCTAATATCGCAATTCATATTTCTGTCCCATGATATGTATTGTTACATGTTTGTATTGTGATATATTGAAGTTCAAATATCGTCCCATCCCTAATTTATATAGTTTTGTGAAGTTTTGTGGTCTCAAACCATTTTCTCTCTCTCCCCCTCTCCCCCTCTCCCCTCTCCCCCTCTCTCCCTCTCTCCCTCTCTCAGCCCGGCAGTGACGTCCTACACCAGCCAGGTGGCTTTCCCTCCTCTGGCCCAGTCCACTGTGTACTCTGCCTTCCCCCAGACGGGCCAGACCTACGGCCTCCCACCCTTTGGTTAGTCCCCCTTTTCACTCTTAATGGCCTGGTTTAACATTGTCTGCTCACTAAAAACCCAGCATCGCACCTTTGTTACTATGCTTTTGTAGGCTATACCGTGCTTTGGCGCTGTGGATTCGATTGCTTTTGATTTCTGCTGACACACAAGGCCCACATCTTGACTGAAAGACCTGGTTTCTTTACATTTCCCCTTATCTTCCCTCATCCTCTTCTCTCTCTTGCTTTCTTTTTCTGCTTCCATTGCTCTCTTCATCTTCAGGTGCTATGTGGCCAGGCATAAAAACAGAGACAGGGCTGCCTGAGGCGCCCTCTGTTGGCCAGCCTGGGTTTCTCAGCTTCAGCACCGCATATACCTCAACCCAGCCAGGCCAGCTGCACTACTCATACCCCAGCCAAGGCAAGCTGCGACCTCACTCTGTCTCACATGATAAAGCTGCCATACCCTTTTCCAAATATTTTAACCACACAAAGAAATATGGGGGAGTATTGGATTTGCAGTGGCACAGCTCTCTTCTTCTTTTGTCATCCTTCCTGGGGTAACGAAGCACCAATGTTTCATGTAGAAATATTGATGTTTTGTCTGGTATTGTCCTTTGTTTTAAAGTGTGTGCTTTCTCTCCACCAGGCTCAAGTTTCACAACATCCAGTGTGTACTCGAACATCCCCTCAGCTACGGCCGCCACCACAGCCTCCGCCACGGTGGCCCACCAGGTACGGAGACAGACAGAGACCCACGGGTGTTCCTCAGGGAAACGAGGCCACAGAGCAAAACACTCTCTGCCTCTCTGTGCTAATCCTCATGTCTTCTCCTGCTGATCGGATGTTTTTTTCCCCCTATTCATCCAGGAATTCAGCAGCTACAACTCTCTGGGACAGAGTCAGTTCTCTCAGTACTACGCCCCGCCCCCCAGCTATGTGCCTGCCGGGCTGCCCAACAGCGACGACCACGGTGCCGGTGTGGGAGTGGCCGGGTATCCAGCCGTCAAGTCAGAGGACACCGCCGCGGCTGGACTGCCTACCAGAGGTGTCGTCAATACTTTATTTGGAGTTACTTTAATGTTAGGCTAATGTCTTCAGTCCTTGTCATATGATCAGCTGTTTCCAGAGTGTTCTGTCATCACATTGGGTGTTCATCTCCATTCATTTGTATTACTTGTCACCACTGTATTCTGCAGCATGCATTGCACTAATATTTAGGTTGGGACAATAACTGGTATTACTATATATTGTGGTGAAAAACAATAACATTTATGACACTGGTCCTAATTTTTATTACCATGATCACCGGGATAACCAGTGACTTATTGGGAGGCTGAAAAACAGACGCAAAAAGTCAATATTTTGCATAAATATTTTACATAAGTTCTACAGTCTTACATTAAAGCGTGTTTGAAAAAAGAGAAAAGTCTTGTGATTGATATGATTAATTTTTAAGTAATTGCAGCATATTGCAGTACTGGTTTTAAGCTTTTCATCTTACTAATAATTATCGGGATAATATTGTATATTGAGATAACGGCACACGTTTGTTTTTAAAGTTTCAGAGACATGACAGAACTAATGTATTAATAAAGTGCTAATGCCAATGCCTGTATCTTGCCGCTAAGATGCGTCCCCACGAGAGAACCTGCCGACGGGCGTTGCCCTTCCTGCAGGCGTGGCTCTGCCTGCTGGAGCCAGAGACCAGGAAGAGGCCGGACGCAGGAACTCAGTTGGGAAAGCCAAGGGAAAGGCCAAGAAGTCCGATAACTGCCCACCTGCTGACAGCGACCTGGAGGTAACCATGTCACCAATAGAGTTCAATTTGAGTTTATCTCTCACACGCATTGACAAAACATTTAATGTGGACTTTTTTTTGTTTTTTATTTTAAAATTTAATGACAAAGCTATTGATGCAAGGGCTAATAAGGTTAACATGAATTTATGAGGTATTTTGATGCTGTAAAAGGTTTGTTTACATTTGTCATGTTAAACATAAACCATGGCATAAAATACACAGAAGTTTTCAGCTGTAATGGATGGATAAAGATGCAAAAAGTAAATTTATAAAGTCTTCGTTTATACACCCAAGAATTCATGTGTGTATACTTAAAATTGATATGGTAAAAATGGATTGGGGCTTGTAAATGTTATGTTCTCACAATTGTGAACATGTATGAATGAAATGGATGAAACTGTTTTTAAAATTCAAACAGTGAATCTATTCTTGTTTGCCATTTTTAGCGCATCTTTCTGTGGGATCTGGACGAGACCATCATTATATTCCACTCACTGCTTACTGGCTCCTTTGCACAAAAGTTTGGCAAGGTTTGTATCTGTAAATAAGTAAAAACTGTTCACTGAACCTTCAGCATATGACATAAAATGACCAAGTGGAGATCAGTTTAAACCAAGGATATTTATTGTGAGTTTGTTTTGTATTTGTTCAGGACCCAGCCACTGTGTTGAACTTGGGCTTGCAGATGGAGGAGTTGATCTTTGAGCTGGCAGACACCCACCTTTTCTTCAATGACCTGGAGGTACGAAATGCATCCAGACTGGTCTAACCAGGGCAGACCTTTTTTTTTTTTTTTTTGTCTACAGATCACAGTAGCTGGTACAACCCATAATTAACAAGACACTTGAGAGGGGTGTTGCTGTTGTCTTTTTAGAGTTAATGTTCGGTTAATAAATGTATGCATAATTGATCTGTAATCCCTTCTGCTTTTTGTCTCTCCAAGGAGTGTGATCAAGTCCATGTTGAGGATGTGGCCTCTGATGACAATGGACAGGACCTGAGGTTTGTTTTATGCTGTTTTATAGCTAACACAGACACACAATACACTCTAAAATCACTTTGCCTTATCACACACCAGTTGGTATCTGATGAAGAAGCTTGAATCTGCTGGCTTTGTTTAATCTACTTCCACCTCAGGAGCATCTGTTTGTGTTTGACCGTCAAAATCACCCAACACTGTAATAAGAGAGTTAGAATACAATCTGTGCCACGATCAATAGAAGTCAGATCCAAAAGAAAAGAATGTTTTTGCACATAAGTAATGTAAAAAGCATGGGGTTTTGCATCATATATTTTGACCAGATCACTTTTTTTTCTTTTTATCATCCAAACGCATCACCAAAAACACACTGTGTGTCTCCCCTCCTTAGTAACTACAACTTCATGGCTGATGGCTTCAACGGCCCCAGCGGCGGAGGGGCTTCAGGAGCCACCACAGGAGTGCAGGGAGGTGTGGAGTGGATGCGCAAACTGGCCTTTCGCTACCGCCGGCTAAAAGAGATCTACAATGGGTATAAAGGGAATGTTGGAGGTGAGTTTGCAATATGTAAAATGAGGTTTTGATGCTTTAAAATGCCTGGTTATTTTGTCTTTTCTTTTTTTTAATATATATATATATATATATTTTGTGTTCATTTTCTTGGGATGCAGGTACAGCATAATTTCCACAGTCACATATTTTTTCCACAAAACAATAAATGATACTGATTTAGTAATACAGTAACAGTATTAATAATAAACAGCAATAATAATAATAATAATGACAATGCTTGCTAAACCTTCCTGCACTCCCTTATTCCCTACAGTTTATGATTCATATTTCGGGGTGCGATAATAGAGTTCTTGCAGGCCCCACTCCAATTAATGGTCTGCATTGGAGCTGAAAGATCAGTGTTCCACGTTTGTATAACCCCTAAAGTTGACTCTTTATTATCCAATAATGATTTATAAATAATTGAAGCATGTCCTTTCGGCAGTTTAAGTAATGTATCAATTTGTTTAATCAGTGCATGATATGGGAGTTGAGTATTTCATGGGACCCCATGGGCCTTCATGGAGGATCTAAGTTGTAAATACAAAAAGAATGAGCTTATATGATTATATGACTTCTGCAGATGTTGGAATAATTTTAAGCCTTCGGAGTCTATAATATCACCCAGACTGCGAATGGTAGTGTTTTTCCATTGACAAGGAAAAATAGTATGACGTCCTATTTTTAACAAGGAGTTATGGAATATTGGGGTATGGACATGCCATTTTGTTGACCAACTATTCGTCTTCTCAAAATGGCGCCAAATAGAAATACTGTGGGTTATGATTGGGCTGAATCTATGCTTGCATTCAGAGAGTGTTCTACAAAAACAGCTTCATTAAGGGGAGCTGGTGCTGCTAAATTTCTCTCCATGTCCACAGAAGAAGGCCTGAACCAATTTAGAATTGAACGAAAATGCAAAGCCTGAAAGTATAATTTAAAATTTGGAAGTAAAAGGCCACCGTTTTCCCTTTTTCCTTTGAAGATGAATTAACTTAATCCCTAAAATTTGAAATTAACTGGTGCAACATCTCCCAATAACCAGCAGGAGGCAGTAAAGCGCTACAGAGCTACAAAAATTGACCCTTGGAAGAATATTCTTTTTGACAATTGATATCCTACCTGACAACGATATGGGGAGATTATCTCCATCTTCCAAGATCCACTTCAATGGCTTTAAGGGTATTATTAAAATTCCCATAAACTATTTGGACCAGACTGGGTTGTAGTAGTAGAGTAGTGATGATTTATTCCAATTTATCTTGTAGCTTGAAATCTGACTAAATTCTTCCATAATAGTTAGGATATTTGGAAGAGAGGTTTTCACTTCCTTAAGAAATAAAATGATGTCATCTGCATATAGGGATATGGAGTGCTTTGTTGAGTGAAAAGTTATAGGATTAATTATTTTCGACTGTCTTATGGCTTGTGCCGATGGTTGAATTTAAAGAAAGCAAAGGACTAAGTGGACCCCCCTGTCTATTGCTCCTTGTAATTCTGAAGGGAAGAGAACAGATATTACTTGTAATAACAGAAGCCGATGGATTAGCATAAAGTATTTTGATCATATTGATACAATTTTCATCATTACCCATACGACTAAGATCTACTCAGAAGTATGACCATTCCAGCTGATCGAATGCTTTCTCAGCATCAATAGATAAAACTGCACTAGATGTAGTTCTTGATGGTAGTTCAGTTAATAGGGGATCAATAAAGTACTATCTTATCTTAATAGATGGCGTAGATTATCTGAGGGTAACAGTTTTTTAACAAAGCTGCTTTGATCAGGGTGAACCAACTTGGTCAGAACTACTAGAGATATTAGTGTCTCTCCCAAAAGTGTGTGTGTGTGTGTGTGTCTTTTGGACATTGGACTGTGGAGTTATGTTTTGGTTAGGCACCACCAATAACAAAACATTGGGAAGGTGCATCTTATCAGAGTAGTATTTGATCTGTTAGTTGAACAGTGACAAAAGCCCTTACGTGTTTTAGGTCATCGCCATCTGATAGTGAACTTTGTAGTCATTTATTACATTTGCCATGTTGAGGTTGTCTTCTCACACCATGTCCAGGCCAAAGTTATAAATGCATATTGTATATATTCTGCTGCCGTGTCTCCAGGTCTGTTGAGTCCCATGAAGAAGGAGCTGCTTCTGCGGCTTCAGTCTGAGATCGAGAACGTTACGGACGCCTGGCTCAGCACAGCACTCAAGTCCCTGCTGCTCATCCAGTCCAGGTCCGCACATGGGAGGGTCATTAGGTCAAACATTTGTTTTAGTGACATCTCCGAAAATCTTAGGATTATATTCGGCAGCAGGATGGGTCAAATACACCAGTATCCACTTCAGTGGGTATGCTGACAGTGGGTGTGTTTACATACAAAACTCAATACTCAGCAATTACATTAAGGTGATAGTTCATTTGAAGTATTTACATCAATCAAAGTAACACAATTTTCCCCAAATAACCCAGGTTAACATGGATTTATTTGATAGTTGGGTTAGTTACTCAGAGGGATGTGATGCAGTTAGATCCAGTCTGTCAGTCATTTCAGTATCAGACAGAAAACATTTTACACCATTTTTTTTGGGGTAATCTTTGTTTTGTTTGTGTTGATGCAAGCGGTTGTATTCCATGTTAAAATGGTTTATAATTCTGTATTATCTCAGTGCATCAGGGTAAACTTTCTTTGTAACCTTTTTAACGCATGCATACATTTAAAGAAAACTGAATGAAATTAGACTAATGTGTTTACAAGGCTGAATAAATGAAAATATTTAGCAGAAAATCTAGGTTTTAATGCATTATTCTTAACACAGTTTATGACCTTTTTCTTAAGAAAAGCAGACTAAGGCATTAAATGACAATTGCTATAGTCATTAGCAATATATTGCAATATAGTGTGAGTATTACCTCAGTCAGGTTAAGACTAGATTCTAAATGCGTAACCCGCTGACTTCCTCTTCCCTATCCACTATGTTAGCTTTTTGAGGCATTGTGTAAGTTTGCTTACACAGTTTGTTTATAAAGCTAGAGGAACTAGCTTGGCTGATATTGGCTGTGATGAATCTGCCCTAAATTAGTTTAAAAATATCTTCAAGATGAGTGAGTTTCGACACATCCTCCTATCTCTGTTAAAAAGTAAAATATAAACTTATTAACTAGATCTGCTTTTGGAAATGCCACACTGCATCACAGATGTATGGAGGTTTTACCTCGCCTGTTATGTCCCTTTTTAAAATGGATCAATCTTGAGGAAATTATCAAATCAAACACACTCGCTCCATTTTCATTCTTCAGTTGAACACATCAAAGAGGAGCCAGAATACTTTTCCTTCATTATTTAAATATGGGCTATGTTTATAACTGCTCACTGAAACTGTGGCCCAATGTCGTTGAATAGTAAACAGCATGCAGTGTTGACTATTTAAACAGGTCTTTCCACTGGCAAAGCTTTGTGGCTTCATCCTGTGTGTGTGTGTGTGTGTGTGTGTGTGTGTGTCCGTGTCCCACTGATAGGGGTAAGTGTATGAATGTCCTGGTTACCACAACTCAGCTGGTTCCGGCTCTGGCAAAGGTGCTGCTCTACGGCCTGGGAGAAGTCTTCCCCATCGAGAACATCTACAGTGCCACCAAAATAGGTAAATTTGATAATACAATACAAAACAGACACACTATTAATCCCTCCTTAGTGTGACAGAGGAGGAAATTTTTAGATATATACCGCTTTGAGCTTCTTGGCAAAGTCCGTGTGGCAAAAGGTTTAACTATGAAAGTCTATAATTAAAGTTAAGTCGTAAATTTCCCCTGTGGTTTTCTTTCACGCAGGGAAAGAGAGCTGCTTTGAGAGGATTGTCTCTCGCTTTGGGAAGAAAGTGACCTATGTGGTGATAGGCGACGGTCGAGACGAGGAATTTGCAGCAAAACAGGTCAATTTTACACATCTTCCCTGTCCTCTATTGTTTGTTTATTGTTTATTGTCACATCACAATTACAGCGAGTATAAAAGCGAGTTAAATTCTTGTGTGCAGACTTCTGTACATTGCAGTTTAGGTAATAGAAATGAAATAGAATAGAAAATATGAAATGGTAGGAACTATGAAATAATAAAAGGTGTATATACCAGGTTTATACATATGTACAAGGATAATGAATATGTGCAAAGAAAGAATATGCCCTCCATTGTGTATTTCTCTGTAGTTTAAGTGCTAAGTGTATGGTGAATGGGTGAATGTGTATGGTACTCATTTGGTTTTGTCTCCCTGTGCAGCACAACATGCCTTTCTGGCGGATCTCCACCCATGGAGACCTTGTGTCCCTGCACCAAGCCCTGGAGCTGGACTTCTTGTAAAGGAGGTGGCGTTGGATGTCGCACACTAAAGGGAAAATGCAGTTGTCTTTGTTTTTTTTGTTTTTTTGGTGGCTTGTGGAGTGACACCGAGTCTCTGAGAATCCTCCGCGACGCCTACGATACACACTCATACATTACAAACACCTACCTGCTCCCACTGGCGACTCGTAACTCACTGTGTGATGGTAACGTACCGAGGCGGACTTTTGGGTCGGCGCCGACTGTGAGAAACAGACTGGATGCACAGTTGGCTGAATTAAGGCTCGTCATGCCCAGCACTCCCACCTCTACGGCAGCTAACCTCACCAAGGCTGAAACTGGCACTGATTTGGACACAGAAGGGAAGACACCTACATCCGTTTCTTTCTTTCCCTTGGTCTCCTTCTCTTTATCTCATGTTTTTGGTTTTTTTTTTTAAGTATAAACGCCTCCTGTGGCTGACAATGTCCTTCAGATTTTTCTCTCTTTGGGTTGTTTGAGCTTTCCGTTCAGACTCTCTATAATTGAACGAATAATATCACAACAAATTGAAAAATCCCTCTTTCTAGGTTGTTTTGCACTCATTCCAAGACTTGAAAGCATTGATGAGTCATTTTGTCTCAAATCATTGAGTTACTGACAATTGTCGGTGAGGTCAGCGCTCTGTTTAAGTATCAAATAATCCGATTTTTTGTTTTTTGATTTGTCTCCTATGTAGCCTCTCCACTATTTGACGTAAGGTACTGATAGAGTTCTCCTTATTGACCATGAATTCCCCTCCTGACCTGACCAACCCACACCACCAGTCAGTCAGCTGCCCTGACCTCTCCACTGCGTCATGACCACAGACTTCTCCGATCTGCTAATATTTTCTGATCTGTGGTCGGAGGCGGATGGAAACAGCTCGTCGCTTGCACGTGCCGAGGATCAGAGGCTTCTGTGAAATACCTGCTACTGGTCAGGCCTAAACTAGCCTTTCTGTACGTCATGCTACTCTGAGAGGTAGTAAGAAATGCAAGTCACGGTGAGAAATGCAAGCCAAACGCTTAAAATTTCGGCAACGACTGGGGAGTTTAACTGTACCAGCCACTTTGCCAGTTCACCAACCATTAATTGGAGGTTCTTCTCTATCCTGAAAACTACTCCAACTGGTAAAACGGCGATGATAGCCTTTGAATTTTGGAGTCTCAGTGGCTGGTGGACAAAAGTTAATTTCCTGCCCCAGTAGTATTAGTCAGACGATGCACAGTTTCTTGAGCATAATCAATGTGTACAATGTGTATAGTGAGACAACCTGTTGTTTTGGTCAGCCGCTCCTCAGAGCACAGTCCTAAGTGTCCTTGAATTCCTATGAGGAGACTTCCATTGATAAAGCTCGTAAAAGTGTTCAGATGAAAGATGAAAAACGAGTCGCACAATGTACACATATTGTATTAAATACAATGGTTTTGCGGTTGGAGTTGGGTTAGCCGTTTATGTTGTTTGACATGTGAATAAGGATAACGTGACCCTGGTAATAAATACTCTATATGTTCAGTGTTTCCAAGTCATGGCAGATACATTTTAGGACTCGCACCTCATAGCCTCTGACTGAGCTGATCGATTGTTAGGATCATAGTCGGCCAAGAGATTTTATTTATCATTTTCTTTTCTGTTGGTGATTTGCTGGAAAGTTGTGACATCTCATCACATTATTCACAAACTGACTGTTTAATTGCGTGAGGAGAACAATATAGAGAAAGCAGTTTTTTGCAAATTTGTGGATTAAATCAACTATTGACTTAGTTGACAAAACCAATGAATTTTGTTTGGCAAATACGAATTTCTTTAGACAGGGATAACAAAATAACTTGTTGGCCACTTGCAGAATTACATTTCATTAGCTTTACATGTGGGCATGTTATAGTTGCTTTGTTGATGCAGTTGAATGTTGTGGTGGTCATTTACCAAAAAAAACTGCGTACATTTATTTCCAAAGACATGCAGTATAATTTCTCAGTTGCTTTTGAATCACAGGTAGTTTTTCAAGTTGGGTTTAGTCAGTTGACACGCACAGTATCTGCAGTTGGTTGGCACTTGGGGATATTTGTTGTGACAGACAAAATTTAAACCCCAAGGTCAGCTACAGCTGATACAGTTCTGGAGTTTATCAGTCGGCCACATTGCAACCCGCACCCTTGTCATTAAGTCGTATTGGGGGAGAAACAAGGGATGACTGTGCAATACATTTCTAGTTAGTGGTTTGTTCATTAACTGTATTTCAAGGGATTTGATTTGCCTGAAGTAGCTGGTCAAGAGAGCAGGAGGGTCGACTTCCCCTGGTCTGAGTGAGATTACGACTGAACAATACTGAGCCTGAAGAAGATTTCGTATTTACACACATGCAGCTTGACCGTTAAGAATGTGTTTTCTGTGTATTTGTTTGTCTTTCTTGAGTGACTGTGCATATTTATATTGTGCCTTTAACCATCATCTGTACACATAATCTCAAAGGGAAATAGTTAAGATTTTGTTTAATACATTATCATCGCATTATTGTTACATTATCTGAAGTGTTATTTTACTTTTTTTTTACTCTATACTTTTTTTTGTAAATGCTGTCGAGACTTATTGTAATGCTCCAGTAAGTTTTGTTACTAAGTTAGACATATTAATTTTGATTTGACTGTCCTGTCTGCACTGTAATTGAAGGGTTTCCTTCCAGAAAGCTCTGTATCCATTTTGGGGGATAAAATGTTGCCTGGTGGCCACTGCTCAGAGTTTAAAGAAACACAAATAAGTTAATCCTCTAAAAAGTTAAAGGGAAGGGAATATTGTCAAGAATAGTAAATAATGAGTGTTACTTTGCTGCCAGCAATCAATTTCTCAGACAAGGTATCATGTTTTTCAAGTGGTGGATATCTCATTTTGGAATGAAACAATTCAGTTATTTTTCAGATATTTACTAGTGAAATTCTCATCTCGCAACAATCATCTGTTTTGTAATATTTTTTTTTTTTTTTCCTTTTGAAAAGGAAATTGCATTTTGTTGCTGTGAAATGCTTACATCGCTTAGAGACAATCAATCTGTAATACATGGTATGTTGAATACAAATCAGATCAACTCACTCTGGTGAAACATGTATATTGCGAACAATCCTATGCTTTTGTTTGATAGTTCAGTGCTGTACTACCTAAATGAGTCGAGGGGAAATGGGCTTATTCAGAATCAATCCTTTGTGGTTTTTGCAGTCAGTGTTGTCATGCATCTGAGAAAAGAGAGAAACCATATGCAATCTTTACATTTTTGTTTTCTGTACTAGCTTGTGGAATGTGTTTCCTGGTTGCTGTTTGTTATACTTTTTTTTTTGTCTGCATGTCAGTCTGTGTTGAAGTATACCATGGCTATCAAAAAATGACCATGCAATGTTTAAGGGGTATATGCGCTAGATCTGACTTTTCCTCTTTTTTTCAATGCCAAATACTGTTATTTTTAAAATGCTGTCTGTTTTATTTTTTTTTTCCTTTTTATATATTTCATCTCATTTTCAAAGACCTGTGAGGCTACGTAGGATAACGAGAGGCTCAACGTGATCCTGTCAACTGAACACTATCTTAATACTCAATGCTAATTTAATTACAATAATAATCACTATTTCCCCACACTAGCTGTTTGGGACCGGAACACTGTTTATGGTCCTGTAAGGTTTTCCTGTGTACTTAAGACACTCATTACAATGTAAATAAATTTTAAAAAGTTTCAAAAATGACACATTTACTGATTGAGTTCAATATCATTTTGTGTTTATAAATTACTGTACACAATGAATAAAATAATACAATTGCATCACATTGTAATTGTACATTATACAAACCTTACAAGTATTCAAATAGTATATATATATTTTTTAATGGTGTTTTAATACTGTTTTGTTTTTAAGCTGTAAAGTGCTCTGAGTCATTGAGAAAGCGCTATATAAAGAAGATGTATTATTAGTATTATTAGAATTATTAGTATAACTCTTAAAACACCACTAAAACCTGAGTGTGTGGGAGGAGAACCAGCCGGTCAGCTGTTATTGGTAAAACCCACAGACGAATTGCGTAGTCATGGACAAAATTACATCCGTTGATAGTAACAGAAGTGAAAAATAAACCCTCAATGAATCAGAGTGTTTTTACATTACATTACGTCATTTAGCAGACAATTTATCCACTCACAAAAAGTGCATTTTGTCAACAGTAGTGAAACCAACTGTATCACAGTCTTCATCAGCTAAGCCAGAATTTCATTTGTCTCTTCTGAAATCGTATCAGTCATTAAAGTTTTAGAGAGCAGGTTGAAACCCCCTGATCTCACACGGCCCCATGATGACGATGACGACGATTAGTGTGTGCTTCTCTCTTCTCAACCCGTGTTCCTGCATGACTCACACGTCTCTCTACCCTCCTCCTGTGTCCTGTGGCTGTCAAGTGATGCAGGTCAGGAGTAGAAGTTCTCCGCCAACTTCCTCATTCTTTTATTCTCTCGCTTCTGCGCTGGTGCGGGTTCTGGTGCGCTGCGGATGCTGCGAAGCATGCTGTCTGATTGTAAGTCATCATCATGGCTTTTCACCTCAGCCAAATCCACCGTATCTGAGTCCAGTCCAGAGGGCGACCCATTCATCTCATGCTTACCAATCTTTGGATGACAGTACATATAGTATAGTCCTTTAACTAAGATACCAAAGATGAATAATACAATAATGATAACACTAGTGATTATGGCGTGTAAAAGTGTTATATCAAAATATGGTGATTTGATGTGGACCTGCCAGCACCACAGACCGCACAGAAGCACAATATCAACCATTATATAGAGGTGGTACAGCAAAGACCTGTACCTGGTTTGCCCCTCCACCACATTGAACCAGCTGAAATACCAAATGAGGCCTACGGTGGCCCGGAAGAGCCATTCCCCACCGGCGCTGTCCATGAAGGTGGTCTTGGCTTGCCAGGCACAGAAGAAGAGAATCATCCAAGAACACAGGAAGTGGGCGAAGACGTAACAGGGCAGGACGGAGGCGAACAGGGAGATAGCGGCCAGGCGCGGGGCGATCAGCAGCTGGTTCCACAGGAAGTAGACCAGCGACGAGCAGATCTGCTGCTGGTGCTTGTCGGGCAGGAAGGAGCGCAGGGAGCGGTGGTACATGGTCACACTGCAGGTGATGGCTGACACCGAGCCGACCGCCTTGAACACTGAGGAAGACAGAGATCATCACAGGGACGCCACAACATCTAATATGATTTAATGGTTACGGTTTACACATGAGCGCAATGGCTTCTTGCTTTGTAAACTGAGTAAGGCAACTTGGAGCAACAGCAAGCCTAGACGAATCGTAAAAATTTAGGGACGGTAAGACCCCGGGGCGCTGTAGTGATACGGGTGCTGACTAGCCAGGGCAACAAGCTGAGGGAGGGGCCCTAAAGTGTCTGGACTAAAATGATTATTGTGGTCCTCAAGTGTCTATTTAGCAATGTTTTTACACTTTTATTTCACACTGCTCTGGTTTCGAAGCAAGGTTTGGTTGAAATCTACAAAACTGAAAATGAAACTTTCTCAAAAATATGATACAGCAACTGTTGTGTTATCTGAGAGCAAGCAGGAATAACAATTGTCTCAGCTTTTCTTATGCAAATTAAAAACTTCAATTACGTAAGTGTCCGATATTTGATCAATAAATGAATGTGTGGAGGTGCGTTTGAGTTATGGATGGGTAGATATAGATGTTTGCCATAGGTGGAATAATGTTGGTGTGGGGATGAGAGGGAAATGGAGGGGGGCCCAGAGTCACTTAATTCTGGGTCCCCCTAATTCCTAGCTACGGCCCTGGTATGATCACAACAGAAATACTGATACTTTCTAGCCTCAGTGCTCTGGTGACGTAAATTTCCTTTTGAGACACTATAATTATTCACTACTAAACATATCTATTACAGGCGGTGATTCACACTTCTATCCCAAATCTACATAGTTCAGTTTTCAGGCGTGCGAGTACGTACTTGTCATGGGATCCAGCGCGCCCCTCTGCAGAATGATGGCGAGCATGAGGACGAGTTGGGGGGCGCTCTCCGAAAACGCCTCTATGAGCCGCAGCATGCTGAGGTCGTGGGTCAGGAACACGACGACGCCCTCGGGGTCTCGGCTCTTTGAGATGAAGCTGCGTACCGAGGCCTCCATTACACCAGCGTACCTGAGAGGGAGAAGGAGCGTGAATGAGTCTGTCTGCTTTGCTTCAGCACCACCAGAGCCAAGCATACAAATGACAAACAAGAGGCATTTAAGCTGCCTAATGTCCCACCACAATCACCATGATACAGTATATTAAACATAGCCAGTTATGAAAATAGCAAATATTTCTGTCAACATACTTGTCTTCACATAACACATGGGTGGTATTAGTATGAAGTAAGTATGAAGTCTCTATCATGTATTGTTCCTGAGTTAGTGTGTTCACAAGAATATGTCTGCACACAAACACACACAGATAAACAGATAAGATAGATAGATAGATAGATAGATAGATAGATAGATAGATAGACAGACACACAAACACACAGACAGACGCCAACATGAAAACATAATGACTAAGATCTTTTCTATTGTGAGTATTTACAACATAATGCACCAGCTCATTGAATGTTTACTTTGCATTTCCTGTAAATGAGAGTGTTTCCATGAACAGGGAGATGGGAATTAGGGTGGAGCTACATTTTGAAAGCTGTTTGGTGGAGCTTTCTCAAGCAACAGAAATGCTTCTAATTTGTATTAGCTTAGTTCCCATTAGTTGCACTTAGACCCACTCTTACAGGTCCAGTTCCCCACCCATACTACTCAGAGTGCGATAAATAGAAACACAGCCTGCGGCCATTTCAACACACTAAGATCATCAATCAACAAAGCTTTCACAACCTGAAGTAGACTCCCAGCTGCAGCACATGGAGGAGCTTGAGTGACAGCCGGTTCAGGCACTTCTCCACCTTCGTCTTTGTCTCATAGTTATCATAACGATACCACAGCCAGCTGTAGACCTGAGCCAGAGCCGAGGATCCCAGCAGAAACAGCAGCAGCAGACCCAGGCTGAAGTAGGCCTTCTCCTGGTAGAAAGTCACAACAGCCCATGCATCCAGCGCTATGTCGAACAGAAAGAGCAGCAGACCCCCGAAAGTAAACAGGAAGTCCCAGCAGGAGTACTTCAAGGCAACGCCACTGTCCATTCCAAACATTTCTGTCTAAACTGACAATAAAGTTGTATCGTATCGTATCTTCTAAACTACCTGCAACTGGCACTGCTACATCTACAACAGCTGTAGTGTACAGCTGTTTACGCCTCTTCCTCTCTCTCTCTCTCTCAAACCCTTGAGTGAAAACTGAAAGCGAGCAAACAGTCAAGGTTCAGGGTGTTTAAACATGACCCCTCCTTTCAAACTAACGAGTCACATGAAGTCTTAAAGGCACATACATACCATATGAACACAGCCATTGTTGCCACATTTGCACACACATGAAACTCAAACCTCTCACTCCTACAGTATAGCTGCATAATGTTCACATCTTGTAATTTTACTGTTAAAAAAAAAATAATAATATATATATATATATATATATCTGAGCTGTGTAAGATTATTATTAAAGTCAACTAGAGTCTGTCTTTGCTGCTACCATGTTTTTACATATTAGAACTATATCAGTTGTCTATGTAATGGACATGCAACAGAAAAGTACATGTTAAAAAAAAGATAATGCAGAAGTATTTAAAATTCTTATCACTTTAATAATCATACATAGCAAATGAGGTAAGAGAAAGAGAACAGGTTTCAGCAGAGTTTATAGTAAATAAATGGGGCAGCTACTACTATACTCTGTATGAAAATACTTTAAAATGTATTGTAAATTTTAAAAAGGTCTGACATAAGAAAATAGAGTCCTGACATAAAACAAAATACCAACCTGAACAAATATCAGGACACCAAAAAACATGTTTTTTTCTAGAATAATGCTGATCGTCCCAGTGTTAACACAATTTATTTCTACACACTGAAAGAATAGTATGCTTCTACGAGCATAAATCAACTGGAACTGATACCAAAGTAAACAGATACAGTATGTTTGGCATATGTGACATTTACACAAGCTATAGAAACACTGGCTGAGTGAGCAACAGTAACAATATGTTTTTACCTGGAACTATTCCAGGTAAAAACCATCAAAATGTATGTTAGGGTTAATACTCCGTTGGTCCCCGGGCGCTGTACTGCGGCTGCCCACTGCTCCTAGTGTGTATAGGATGGGTCAAATGCAGAGGACAAATTTCCCCACGGGGATAATAAAATATACAAAATACAAAAAAAGAAAAAATTTGGTTTTTAAGTCACACAAGAATACCAGCTTCCCCTTAGTCACTGCTAGAGATGGGCTAACAATGCTTGGTTAATATGTGAACAATTATAATTTGACTTGAACTTGTTTTACAATATGAATGTTATGTAGAGAAATACGAGCACCCTGTCAAAGTGGTCTAATATAGTGGCATGGCACAGTAACAGGACAAAGAGATTAAAAAGGGAACTCCTGATGATAGATTGTACATTCATTGTCCTTGAAAAGATAAAGAAAAGTGTAACAAGTGTAAGAGTGTCCAAAAACACATGAAAACATTACAAACTTACACAAACTTAAGATATCGCTGTTGCCATGTAAAAACCTTGCAAATCCAATTTTGGTGGTTTTCATGTTTTCACTTCAATTTAAGGATTATGAGGAAATGCTCCGACCTCTTGGGTTTATGAAACCTGAAAACTGACTGGATAATGTAAAATATACAGGCTGTTAGTTCCTGAAAAGCTGACATTTTGGAGATACAAGGTTTTCATCCGACAGTGACAACATGCTCTAGGCCACATGTAGTGTAAAAGAGAAACATTTATCTTGAAATGCAAACATATACTCAAAAGTGTAAAGATAATAAAATACCATAGAAAATATATCCAATATCAGTAGCTTTTCACTGTAATATTTTAGCATGAGTTTATCAAGTTACCACAGCTTCAAGAACTATATATGAATCATGCAGCATAAAGGGGAGACAGTCTAGAGATGGACTGCAGGCTTGCTGCTTTCCATCACTATCAAGTAATGTAACATTTAACTGTAGTGCATTGTGGGATCTGACACACAGTCAGACAGCGCTGGTGGCTGGTGGTTCGTCTCCCTTTGTCCTTTTGATATTTTTAGTGACTTCTTGTTCTGAGTAAAAGTGAGTGGCATGGCGGGCCATCCTCTTGTTGAGGAGCTGGGAGGACAAGGTGCTGTCCTGGATGGAGAAGTCTCTGAAGGACACCTTCCCATCAGGCATCTCATCAGCCAGTCCTGGGTCTCTCACCGGGGGCCTCCACAGCTTGGGGTGGAAGCAGCAGTAGTAGAGCGCTTTGAAGGCCAGACCCAGGAAGTAGGTGGAGGGCAGAGCAGCGAGCAGGACGAAGTCGTACGACTGACTCAGGACCGGGTCTCTGTAGCACCACCAAGTGGCCAGCAGGATTCCTCCGTCTGTCATCATGAAGGAGTGGTAGATGACGCTCCTGCTTCGGGTGCGACCCTCCGCTACGTTGAACCAGCTGAAGTACCAAATGAGACCTACGGTGGCCCGGTAGAGCCACTCCCCGCCGCTGCTGTCCATGAAGTCCGTCTTCTGTCGCCAGACCCAGAACACGAGAACGGTCCACAGCGTCAGGAAGTGGGCGGCGATGTACCTGGGCAGGACAGAGGCGAAGAGGGCAATGGCCGCCACGCGGGGGGCAATCAGCAGCAGGTTCCACAGGAAGTAGACCAAGGAGGAGCCCCAGCCCTGCTTGGCCTTGTCTGGGAGGAAGGAGCGCAGCGAGCGGTGGTAGTCCACCACCATCCAGGCTATGGAAGTGGTTGATGCAGCAACGCTCACACCTACAAAACAGAAGTTGTGCCATCAGTGTAGCAACCAAGAGGAAGTTTGCGGTGTTTGTAGCCTTTCCTTACACCAAACAGTGGTATTCACAACCTCACCTTATGTTCCTCTTTGATTCACAGTGGTTCTCCCTATTTTTGGAGGCCCGATTATCTGATAAAACCTGCAGGGTGAAACAGAGGGGGGCGGTAACTCACACTGTACGGTCCTGGCCTTGTTGGTGTGCAGCATGATGTAGATCATGAGGGTGAGCTGAGGGGCGCTCTCGCAGAAGGTCTCGATGAGCCGCAGCATGCTGAGGTCGTGTGTCAGGTAAACGGCGTACTCCGACCCTTGCTCCTTCCGCCACCACACCCTGAAGCCCTGCCATATGGCAGAGATGTGCCTGCATGGACAAATGTGTTAAAACAGGATATTAAATGGTGCATGTATCTTCAGAGAATGGGACAGCAGAGCTCACATACCAATTGCCACGCAATTATGTAATTTGTTGTGAATAAATTCAATCTGACATGATGTATAAGGGGCCTTTAATAGAGTTGACTCATATCAACCAAGTCCTCAGCTATTATCATAAGGTATTCACTCATTATGTGTGCATTCTATGTATTCAGTTCATTTCTGACACTGGATTTACTTGTTGCCGCACCTGAAAATTATCTTTATGGTTTCTGCACCAGTCAGATGTTATTACATGCTTGCTTGAGCTGCTCTGTGTGAACGTCCACTTTCACATGAATAGGCACACTGAGAAACACCCTGCAGTGAAGATATAGGTATTATGCTGGGGTACACATCTTCAATGAATGACCATTATTTCACTTTGGTCCAGACTTAGGCTTTGTTTGCATCTCCTTTGAATGGGTTTAACCTGTTGCTGAAGGACTTTCCACATCTTGAGAAACTACTATCAGTTAGGCAAGCATTTACAACACAAGAAAATAAGTCTAGGCTGTTTCATTCCATCATCACTGAATAATTTGACCTAGTGATAGCTATTATATCGCTATAATCAATCAATAAATCACCCGATCAATTGATTAAGCCAAAATTATTTTAGTGATATAAACAGATTGAGACTGGTCCCATTATTCAAA